>NC_088223.1:96703387-96758387 GCF_036934945.1 Oncorhynchus masou masou
AGATTAGGGTAGGGTAAGGGGTTAGGATTAGGGTAAGGGGTTAGGGTTAGGGTAGGGTAAGGGGTTAGGGTTAGGATTAGGGTAGGGTAAGGGGTTAGGGTTAGGATTATGGTGGGGTAAGGGGTTAGGGTTAGGATTAGGGTAGGGTAAGGGGTTAGGGTTAGGGTAGGGTAAGGGGTTAGGGTTAGGATTAGGGTATGGTAAGGGGTTAGGGTTAGGGTAGGGTAAGGGGTTAGGGTTAGGGTAGGGTAAGGGGTTAGGGTTAGGATTAGGGTAGGGTAAGGGGTTAGGATTAGGGTAGGGTAAGGGGTTAGGGTTAGGGTAGGGTAAGGGGTTAGGATTAGGGTAGGGTAATGGGTTAGGGTTAGGATTAGGGTAGGGTAAGGGGTTAGAGTTAGGATTAAGGTAGGGTAAAGGGTTAGGGTTAGGATTAGGGTAGGGTAAGGGGTTAGGATTAGGGTAGGGTAAGGGGTTAGGATTAGGGTAGGGTAAGGGTTGGGATTAGGGTAGGGTTAGGGTTAGGATTAGGGTAGGGGAAGGGGTTAGGATTAGGGTAGGGTAAGAGGTTAGGATTAGGGTTAGAATTAGGGTAGGGTAAGGGGTTAGAGTTAGGATTAGGGTAGGGTAGGGGTTAGGGTTAGGATTAGGGTAGGGTAGGGTAAGGGGTTAGGGTTAGGGTAGGGTAGAGGTTAGGGTTAGAATTAGGGTAGGGTTAGGGGTTAGGGTAGGGTAAGGGGTTAGGGTTAGGGTAGGGTAAGGGGTTAGTGTTAGGATTAGGGTAGGGTAGGGTAAGGGGTTAGGGTTAGGGTAGGGTAGAGGTTAGGGTTAGAATTAGGGTAGGGTAAGGGGTTAGGGTAGGGTAAGGGGTTAGGGTTAGGATTAGGGTAGGGTAAGGGGTTAGGATTAGGGTAGGGTAAGGGGTTAGGATTAGGGTAGGGTAAGGGGTTAGGATTAGGGTAGGGTAATGGGTTAGGGTTAGGATTAGGGTAGGGTAAGGGGTTAGAGTTAGGATTAAGGTAGGGTAAAGGGTTAGGGTTAGGATTAGGGTAGGGTAAGGGGTTAGGATTAAGGTAGGGTAAGGGGTTAGGATTAGGGTAGGGTAATGGGTTAGGGTTAGGATTAGGGTAGGGTAAGGGGTTAGAGTTAGGATTAAGGTAGGGTAAAGGGTTAGGGTTAGGATTAGGGTAGGGGAGGTGTTAGGGTTAGAATTAGGGTAGGGTAAGGGATTAGGGTTAGGGTAGGTTAAGGGGTTAGGATTAGGGTAGGGTAAGGGGTTAGGATTAGGGTAGGGTAAGGGGTTAGGGTTAGGGTAGGGTAAGTGGTTAGGTTTAGGATTAGGGTAGGGTAAGGGGTTAGGATTAGGGTAAGGGGTTAGGGTTAGGGTAGGGTAAGGGGTTAGGGTTAGGATTAGGGTAGGGTAAGGATTAGGTTAGGGTAAGGGGTTAGGGTTAGGGGAGGGAAAGGGGTTAGGGTTAGGATTAGGGTAGGGTAAGGGGTTAGGGTTAGGGTAGGGTAGGGGGTTAGGGTTAGGATTAGGGTAGGGTAAGGGGTTAGGGTTAGGGTAGGGTAAGGGGTTAGGATTAGGGTAGAGTAAGGGGTTAGGGTTAGGATTAGGGTAGGGTAGGGGGTTAGGGTTAGGGTAGGGTAAGGGGTTAGGGTTAGGAGTAGGGTAGGGTAAGGGGTTAGGGTTAGGGTAGGGTAAGGGGTTAGGGTTAGGGTAGGGTAGGGGTTAGGGTTAGTATTAGGGTAGGGTAAGGATTAGGTTAGGGTAAGGGGTTAGGGTTAGGGGAGGGAAAGGGGTTAGGGTTAGGATTAGGGTAGGGGGTTAGGGTTAGGATTAGGGTAGGGTAAGGGGTTAGGGTTAGGGTAGGGTAAGGGGTTAGGATTAGGGTAGGGTAAGGGGTTAGGGTTAGGATTAGGGTAGGGTAGGGGGTTAGGGTTAGGGTAGGGTAAGGGGTTAGGGTTAGGAGTAGGGTAGGGTAAGGGGTTAGGGTTAGGGTAGGGTAAGGGGTTAGGGTTAGGGTAGGGTAGGGGTTAGGGTTGGTATTAGGGTAGGGTAGGGTTTAGGGTTAGTATTAGGGTAGGGTAGGGTAAGGGGTTAGGGTTAGGATTAGGGTTGGGTAGGGGTTAGGATTAGGGTAGGGTAAGGGGTTAGGGTTAGGATTAGGGTAGGGGGTTAGGATTAGGGTAGGGTAAGGTGTTAGGATTAGGGAAGGGTTAGAGTTAGGATTAGGGTAGGGTAAGGGGTTAGAATTAGGGTTGGGTAAGGAGTTAGGTTTAGGATTAGGGTAAGGGGTTAGGGTTAGGATTAGGGTAGGGTAAGGGGTTAGGGTTAGGGTAGGGGTTAGGGTTAGGATTAGGGTAGGGTAAGTGGTTAGGGTTAGGGTAGGGTAAGGGGTTAGGGCTAGGATTAGGGTAGGGTAAGGGGTTAGGGTTAGGATTAGGGTAGGGTAAGGGGTTAGGATTAGGGTAGGGGAAGGTGTTAGGGTTAGAATTAGGGTAGGGTAAGGGGTTAGAATTAGGATTAGGGTAGGGGGTTAGGATTAGGGTAGGGTAAGGTGTTAGGATTAGGGAAGGGTTAGAGTTAGGATTAGGGTAGGGTAAGGGGTTAGAATTAGGGTTGGGTAAGGAGTTAGGTTTAGGATTAGGGTAAGGGGTTAGGGTTAGGATTAGGGTAGGGTAAGGGGTTAGGGTTAGGGTAGGGGTTAGGGTTAGGATTAGGGTAGGGTAAGTGGTTAGGGTTAGGGTAGGGGAAGGTGTTAGGGTTAGGATTAGGGTAGGGGAAGGTGTTAGGGTTAGAATTAGGGTAGGGTAAGGGGTTAGGGTTAGAATTAGGGTTAGGGTTAGAATTAGGGTAGGATAGGGGTTAGGGGTAGAGTTAGGTTAGAGTAAGGGGTTAGGTTTAGGGTAGGGTAAGAGGTTAGGATTAGAATTAAGGTTAAGGTTAGAATTAGGGTAGGGCAGGGGGTTAGGGTTAGGTTTAGAGTAGGGTAAGGGGTTAGGTTTAGAATTAGGGTTGGATAATGGGTTAGGATTAAGGTTTAGGTTAGAATTAGGGTTAGGGTTAGAATTAGGCTAAGGTAAGGTAAGGGGTTAGGGTTAGGGTTAGAATTAGGGTTAGAATTAGAGCTAGGGTTAGAATTAGAGCTAGGGTTAGAATTAGAGCTAGGGTTAGAATTAGGTTTAGAATTTGAATTAGGGTAAGGGGTTATAGTTACAATCAGGGTGGGGTAAGGGGTTTTAGGTACAATCAGGGTGGGGTAAGGGGTTATAGTTACAATCAGGGTAGGGTTGGGGTTATAGGTACAATCAGGGTAGGGTAAGGGGTTAGGGTGAGTATTAGGGTACGGTAAGGGGTTAGTGTTAGAATTAGGGTAGGGTAGGGTTTAGTGGTTAGGATTAGGGTAAGGGGTTAGTCATTAACCAGACCATCCCCTGGCACAGTGCTATATTAGCCAGACCATCCACTGGCATGGCACATTGCATCATTAACCAGACCATTCCCTGGCACAATGCTATATTAACCAGACCATCCCCTGGCATGGCACATTGCATCATTAACCAGACCATCCCCTGGCACATTGCATCATTAACCAGACCATCCCCTGGCACATTGCATCATTAACCAGACCATCCCCTGGCACATTGCATCATTAACCAGACCATCCCCTGGCACATTGCATCATTAACCAGACCATCCCCTGGCATGGCACATTGCATCATTATGCAGACCATCCCCTGGCACATTGCATCATTAACCAGACCATCCCCTGGCATGGCACATTGCATCATTAATCAGATCATCCCCTGGCACATTGCATCATTAACCAGACCATCCCCTGGCATGGCACATTGCATCATTAACCAGACCATCCCCTGGCACATTGCATCATTAACCAGACCATCCCCTGGCATGGCACATTGCATCATTATGCAGACCATCCCCTGGCACATTGCATCATTAACCAGACCATCCCCTGGCATGGCACATTGCATCATTAACCAGACCATCCCCTGGCACATTGCATCATTAACCAGACCATCCCCTGGCATGGCACATTGCATCATTAATCAGATCATCCCCTGGCACATTGCATCATTAACCAGACCATCCCCTGGCATGGCACATTGCATCATTAACCAGACCATCCCCTGGCATGGCACATTGCATCATTAACCAGACCATCCCCTGGCACATTGCATCATTAACCAGACCATCCCCTGGCATGGCACATTGCATGGCACAGTGCTATATTAACCAGACCATCCCCTGGCACATTGCATCATATGCAGACCATCCCCTGGCACATTGCATCATTAACCAGACCATCCCCTGGCATGGCACATTGCATCATTAACCAGACCATCCCCTGGCACATTGCATCATTAACCAGACCATCCCCTGGCATGGCACATTGTTAGAAGAGCTCACTTGCCCTATGTCAAGAAAGAAGGTATTGGTCCAGTTTGGAAACTCAGAATACTAGACATTGAGGAAATTTAAACCACCTCCGTCAACATGTACAAGTCTGGGACAGTAAAGGTGCAGGGCTTCCTCATGCAGTTCCAGCAGGACTTTTTCCGGATCAAAGAGAGAGAACAGCTGATAAAGATCTCTCTCTGTGACGACTCCCCCATCCCGAGTCAGTCTGATCACACCTCTTCAAACGGTCCTGCACTTTTCCCCACGTGGAAAAGTCCACAGACCCACTCCAAAAGGCTTTTCGAGCTTTCATTGATTCAGTGGTTTAAAAAAAAACATGTCTCTGGATCTACTCACAGTCACAGTCATACTCTGGACCTAGTTTTGTCCCATGTAATAAATGTTGTGGATCTTAAAGTTTTTCCTCACAATCCTGGACTATCGGACCACCATTTTATTACATTTGCAACCGCAACAAATAATCTGCTCAGACCCCAACCAAGGATCATCAAAAGCCGTGCTATAAATTCTCAGGCAACACAAAGACACCTAGATGCCCTTCCAGACTCCCTCCACCTACCCAAGGATGTCAGAGTACAAAAATCAGTTAACCACCTAACTGAGGAACTCAATTTAACCTTGCACAATACCCTCGATGCAGTTGCACCCATAAAAACTAAAAACAGTTGTCATATGAAACTACCTCCCTGGTATACAGAAAATACCCGAGCTCTGAAGCAAGCTTCCAGAAAATTGGAACGGAAATGGCGCCACACCAAAATGGAAGTCATCCGACTAGCTTAGAAAGACCGTACCATGCAGTATCGAAGAGCCCTCACTGCTGCTCCACCAAACTGGAAGTCTCCGACTCGCTTGGAAAGACAGTTCCGTGCAGTATCAAAGAGCCGTTACTGTAGCTCGATCATCCAATTTGTCCAAATAATTGAGGAAAATAAGAACAATCCTAAATGTATTTTTGATACTGTCGCAAAGCTAACTAAAAAGCAGCATTCCCCAAGTGAGGATGGCTTTCACTTTAGCAGTAATAAATTCATGAACTTCTTTGAGTAAAAGATCATGATCATTAGAAAGCAAATTACGGACTCCTCTTTAAATCTGCGTATTTCTCCAAAATTCAGTTGTCCTGAGTCTGCACACCTCTGCCAGGACCTAGGATCAAGAGAGACACTCAAGTGTTTTGGTATTATATCTCTTGACACAATGATGAAAATAATCTTGGCCTCCAAATCTTCAAGCTGCATACTATTCCAACTGAACTACTGAAAGAGCTGCTTCTTGTGCTTGGCCCTCCTATGTTGAACATAATAACTGGCTCTCTATCCACCGGATGTGTACCAAACTCACTAAAAGTGGCAGTAATAAAGCCTCTCTTGAAAAAGCCAAACCATGACCCAGAAAATATAAAAATATCTATCGGCCTATATCGAATCTTCCATTCCTCTCCCAACATTTTGAAAAGCTGTTGCTTTTTTGACACAACAGTAGCTAAGATGGGGAGAAGTCTGTCCATAATAAAGTGCTGCTCTCCCTTCTTAACAACACTATCAACAAGGCAGGTCCTACTGGCCCTAGTTTCTGCCTTCCTGAAGACAAACAACATATACGAAATCCTTCAGTCTGGTTTTAGACCCCATCATATTCACCGAGACTGCACTTGTGGAGGTGGTAAATGACCTTTTAATGGCATCAGACCGAGGCTCTGCATCTGTCCTCGTGCTCCTAGACCTTAGTGCTGCTTTTGATACCATCGATCAACACGTTCTTTTGGAGAGATTGGAAACCCAAATTGGTCTACATGGACAAGTTCTGACCTGGTTTAGATCTTATCTGTTGTAAAGATATTAGTTTGTCTCTGTGGATGGTTTGTCCTCTGACAAATGAATTGTACATTTCGTTGTTCCTCAATGCTCCGTTTAAGGACCACTATTGTTTTCACTATATATTTTACCTCTTGATGAAGTCATTCGAAAACATCATGTTAACTTTCACTGCTATGCTGACGATACACAGCTGTATATTTCAATGAAACAAGGTGAAGCCCCAAAATTGCCCTCTCTGGAAGCCTGTGTTTCAGACATAAGGAAGTGGATGGCGGCAAATATTTTACTTTTAAACTCGGACAAAACAGAGATGCTTGTTCCAGATCCCAAGAAACAAAGAGATCTTCTGTTGGATCTAACAATTCATCTTGATGGTTGTACAGTCGTCTCAAATAAAACTGTGAAGGACCACTGCGTTACTCTGGACCTTGATCTCTCTTTTGATGAACATATCAAGACTATTTCAAGGACAGCTTTTTTTCCATATTCGTAACATTGCAAAAATCAGAAGCTTTCTGTCCAAAAATGATCCAGGATAGCTAATCCATGATTTTGTCAATTCTAGGTGAGACTACTGCAATGCTCTACTTTCTAGCTAAACAGATAAAGCACTAAATAAACTTCAGTTAGTGCTAAATATGGCTGCTAGAATCCTGACTAGAACAAAAAAAAACTATCATATTACTCCAGTGCTAGCCTCCCTACACTGGCTTCCTGTTAACTAGGGCTGATTTCAAGATTGTACTGCTAACCTACAAAGCATTACCGGGGCTTGCCCCTACCTACAGTGGTTGCTCCACTAAAAGTTTTGCGATTATGCTGCGGGACCTATAAGTAATTTGTGGTTTAGTACGGTACCCTGCATCACTACTTCATTGCTCCAGACCACCACAAGAGGGAGTTAGAGCACTGATTATGCTTTTGGATTCCAAGACGCTACAGTTTATCTGTAGTACTGTAGTACTCCTGACCAGTCACGTTGTACTGTGCCTTAGTGGCAGAACGGTCTAAGACACTGCGCCAAATGCCTTGCTACAAATGCAGGTTTGATACCCGTGCCGGGAGTTGGTTTTAACTTAGAATCCACCAATATCAGAAACAATATGTAATTATTGGTCATAATTTTTGATATATTGGCACAGTGTTTATCTCCCTCTAAAAACAGAAATACATGTTTTGGTCTTGACAAATATTATTTGGGCCTGTATTCAGATTACAATTGCTCACTTTCATTTTTTCGGGGCTACGAGCAGGACAATATACCTTTACCAACACCTCTCTGTATTTTGATACTTTGAGGATGGGGGCTCTGGAGTGGATGGGACCTCCCTCCCCAGTGGATGGGGCCTCCCTCCCCAGTGGATGGGGCCTCCCTCCCCAGTGGATGTGGCCTCCCTCCCCAGTGGATGGGGGCTCCGGAGTGGATGGGGGCCTCCCCAGTGGATGGGGGCCTCCCCAGTGGAAGGGGGCCTCCCCAGTGGAAGGGGGCCTCCCCAGTGGATGGGGGCCTCCCCAGTGGATGGGGGCCTCCCCAGTGGAAGGGGGCCTCCCCAGTGGAAGGGGGCCTCCCCAGTGGATGGGGTTCTCCCCAGTGGATGGTGGCCTCCCCAGTGGATGGGGTTCTCCCCAGTGGATGGGGGCCTCCCCAGTGGATGGTGGCCTCCCCAGTGGATGGGGTTCTCCCCAGTGGAAGGGGGCCTCCCCAGTGGATGGGGGCCTCCCCAGTGGAAGGGGGCCTCCCCAGTGGATGGTGGCCTCCCCAGTGGATGGGGGCCTCCCCAGTGGATGGGGGCCTCCCCAGTGGATGGTGGCCTCCCCAGTGGATGGGGGCCTCGCCAGTGGATGGTGGCCTCCCCAGTGGATGGGGGCCTCCCCAGTGGATGGGGTTCTCCCCAGTGGAAGGGGGCCTCCCCAGTGGATGGAGGCCTCCCCAGTGGAAGGGGGCCTCCCCAGTGGATGGTGGCCTCCCCAGTGGATGGTGGCCTCCCCAGTGGATGGGGGCCTCCCCAGTGGATGGTGGCCTCCCCAGTGGATGGGGGCCTCGCCAGTGGATGGTGGCCTCCCCAGTGGATGGGGGCCTCCCCAGTGGATGGGGTTCTCCCCAGTGGATGGGGGCCTCCCCAGTGGATGGGGGCCTCCCCAGTGGATGGTGGCCTCCCCAGTGGATGGGGTTCTCCCCAGTGGATGGTGGCCTCCCCAGTGGATGGGGTTCTCCCCAGTGGATGGTGGCCTCCCCAGTGGATGGGGTTCTCCCCAGTGGATGGTGGCCTCCCCAGTGGATGGGGGCCTCCCCAGTGGAAGGGGGCCTCCCCAGTGGATGGGGGCCTCCCCAGTGGATGGTGGCCTCCCCAGTGGATGGGGGCCTCCCCAGTGGAAGGGGGCCTCCCCAGTGGATGGGGGCCTCCCCAGTGGATGGGGGCCTCCCCAGTGGATGGGGTTCTCCCCAGTGGATGGGGTTCTCCCCAGTGGATGGGTTCTCCCCAGTGGAAGGGGGCCTCCCCAGTGGTGCAGCTGTCTAAGTCACCACATCGCAATGCAAAATGCAACAGTGCCGGCCGCCACCAGGAGACGGCTTTTGGTTTTAGTTTGAATCCTCCAATACTCTATATGTAATTAATCATGTCATGAGTCACGTCATGTTTTTAGATATACTGTAGCCCTTCCGTAGGTGACATGAGTCTCACTAGTGTTGAGTATTGTGCTGTTAAAAGTGGTGTAGGAGTTATTTATTTAAAGAGCATATTGAGGTTAGAAGCAAAAGGATTTGAAGCAATAGCCTACAACTATTTTAGCACCGTTTCACTCTGCTCTGAGACAAGCATGGGGACTGGTAGTGATAAATCAATGGGGACTGGTCTTGATAAATCAATGGGGACTGGTCTTGATATATCAATGGGGACTGGTAGTGATAAATCAATGGAGACTGGTAGTGATAAATCAATGGGGACTGGTCTTGATAAATCAATGGGGACTGGTATTGATAAATCAATGGGGACTGGTAGTGATAAATCAATGGGGACTGATCTTGATAAATCAATGAGATTTTTATTTTCACTGAATCTCCGTTTGGGTATTGGTTCGACTAGAATTTGAAAATTAGGGTGCAGAAATGTTATGCTCTTAGTGTAACCTTTAATTACCTAGGCAAGTCAGTTTAGAACGAATTCTTATTTACAATGACAGCCTACTCTGTCACGCCCGGATCTGTTTCACCTGTCCTTGTGATTGTCTCCGCCCCCTCCAGGTGTTGCTTATTTTCCCCAGTGTATTTATCCCTGTGATTCCTGTCTCTCAGTTTGTCTTGTATGTTTAGTTAAATCAACCAGCGTGTTTTTCCCCGGTTTTGACCACTGTTTGACTTTGGACTACTTTCCTGCCTTCCCTGACCTTGAATCTGCCTGCCCTGACCCTGAATCTGCCTGCCCTGACCCTGAATCTGCCTGCCCTGACCCTGAATCTGCCTGCCCTGACCCTGAATCTGCCTGCCCTGACCCTGAATCTGCCCTTCAGTACCTATTGGACTGAACTGGTTTTGACCTTTTGACCTTTTTACACAAACATTCTCTTGCCTAACCCTTTTGGATGAATAAACATTGTAAGACTCCAACCATTTTATTTAAAAAAAAATGTTTTACCTTTATTTAACCAGGCAAGTCAGTTAAGAACAAATTCTTATTTTCAATGACGGCCTGGGAACAGTGGGTTAACTGCCTGTTCAGGGGCAGAACGACAGATTTGTACCTTGTCAGCTCGGGGGTTTGAACTTGCAACCTTCCGGTTACTAGTACAACGCTCTAACCACTAGGCTACCCTGCCGCCCCTGTGTCTGCATCTGGGTCTTGCATTGTGCCTTGATACTACTCCTTCCTCCCCATCGGGGAATTGAACCCTGGTCTCCCGCTTGCCCACACGACATGGGGATTCTTTAGCTGAATAGCCCAATAGCCATCGACCCAACGTCACGTTACACAGTGCCATATTTCTGTTCCATCCTTATTTATTTAAAAAGCATATTGAAGTTAGAAGCAATAGGATTTGAAGTAATAAATATTTAAGCATCATTTCACTCTGATAAATATATTATATTTATATATTTATATTTATTTTATTTCCACTGAATCTCCGTTTTGGTGTTGGTTTCACTAGAATTAGGGTGTGGAAATGTTATGCCCCTTAGACATTCATCCTCTTATGCGCTTAGTACTGAGTCACGACCGTCTCCCGACAGAACAGCAAGATGCCCTCTGGTGGTCAAACTAGCACTAACCAGCATTAATGGTAAAAATGGCCGACAATTAAAAAAGGTGCCACAGAATGCTGCAGCAGCCCACAGAGGTGTGCTGCAATGAGACACAATGGTTGCTCCTTTAATTGCATCTCTCCGATTTGGTTCTGCCGTACATACCTACACGTACGCTACGGTCACAAGACACAGGCCTCCTTATTGTCCCTAGAATTTCTAAACAAACAGCTGGAGGCAGAGCTTTCTCCTATAGGGCGCCATTATTATGGAATGGTCTGCCTATCCATGTGAGAGACGCAGACTCGGCCTCGACCTCTCTGGGATAGGGGGCAGTATTTTCACGTCCGGATGAAAAGCGTGCCAAAGTAAACTTCCTGCTACTCAGCCAAACACATAGGAGCACAAGAGAGTGGGCACACACACACACACACACACACACACACACACACACACACACACACACACACACACACACACACACACACACACACACACACACACACACACACACACACACACTCCGATCAAAGCTGAGCTGGCCTCTATGACCTCTGGTTAGTCTCTCAGTTGACAGAGTTGTGGTCTTTCAATATACACCCTTTCTCTACTTCCTCTATTACGTCGTGGACAGGAACCTCATCAAAACGCCTGTAAAGGCTTAGTGGTTACAATGGACATTGTAAACACTCTCTTTCCCTCCTCTCTTTCTCTCTCTCTCTCAATTCAAAGGGGTGTATTGGCTTGGGCTTACTTACATTTGCATTGCATAAAAATTACATAAAAGAGAGAAATTAACAGTAAAAATTACACTTACAAAAGTTTGAAAAGAATATAGACATTACAATGTAATGTTATTGGCTGTATACAGTGTTCAAACAACGTTCCAATAGTTGAAGTATAAAAGGGAAAATAAATAAGCATAAATATGGGTTGTATTTACAATGGTGTTTGCTCTTCACTGGTTGCCCTTTTCTTGTGGCAACAGGTCACAAATATTGGTGCTGTGATGTCACACTGTGGTATTTCACCCAATAGATATGGGAGTTTATCACAATTGGGTTTGTTTTCAAATTCTTTGTGGGTGTTTGTAATCTGAGGAAGATTTAGCAAGTTGAGGTGACTTGGTGTAACCCTGGATTGTAAACTGTTATAGTCAAAACATATTGATGCAGTAGTAGCTAAGATGGGGAGAAGTCTATCTATAATAAAGTGCTGCTCTGCCTTCTTAACAGCACTATCAACAAGGCAGGTCCTACAGGCTCTAGTTTGTACCTTCTCAACAGCACTATCAACAAGGCAAGTCCTACAGGCCCAAGTTTCTACCTTCTTAACAACACTATCAACAAGGCAGGTCCTACAGGCCCAAGTTTCTACCTTCTTAACAACACTATCAACAAGGCAGGTCCTACAGGCCCTAGTTTCTACCTTCTTAACAACACAATCAACAAGGCAGGTCCTTCAGGCCCTAGTTTCTACCTTAACGACACTATCAACAAGGCAGGTCCTACAGGCCCTAGTTTCTACCTTCTTATCAACACTATCAACAAGGCAGGTCCTACAGGCCCTAGTTTCTACCTTAACGACACTATCAACAAGGCAGGTCCTACAGGCCCTAGTTTCTACCTTCTTAACAACAATATCAACAAGGCAGGTCCTACAGGCCCTAGTTTTGTCACACCTGGACTACTGTCCAGTCGTGTGGTCACGTGCTACAAAGAGGGACTTAGGAAAATTGCAATTGACTCAGAACAACTTGGATGGACACAGAGAGGTAATATTAATAATATGCATGTCAATCTCTCCTGGCTGAAAGTATGGAGAGATTGACTTCATAATTACTTGTATTTGTGGGAGGTATTGACATGTTGAATGCACCAAGCTCTCTGTTTAATCTACTGGCACACAACTCAAACACCCATACATACCCCACAAGACATGCCACCAGAGGTCTCTTCACAGTCCCCAAGTCCAGAACAGACTATGGGAGGCTCACAGTACTACATAGAGCCATGACTACATGGAACTCTGTTCCACAGTACTACATAGAGCCATGACTACATGGAACTCTATTCCACAGTACTACATAGAGCCATGATGACATGGAACTCTATTCCACAGTACTACATAGAGCCATGATGACATGGAACTCTATTCCACAGTACTACATAGAGACATGACTACATGGAACTCTATTCCACAGTACTACATAGAGCCATGACTACATGGAACTCTATTCCACAGTACTACATAGAGCCATGACTACATGGAACTCTATTCCACAGTACTACATACAGCCATGACTACATGGAACTCTGTTCCACAGTACTACATAGAGCCATGACTACATGGAACTCTATTCCACAGTACTACATATAGCCATGACTACATGGAACTCTATTCCACAGTACTACATAGAGCCATGACTACATGGAACTCTATTCCACAGTACTACATAGAGCCATGATGACATGGAACTCTATTCCACAGTACTACATAGAGACATGATGACATGGAACTCTATTCCACAGTATTACATAGAGCCATGATGACATGGAACTCTATTCCACAGTACTACATAGAGCCATCACTACATGGAACTATATTCCACAGTACTACATAGAGCCATGACCACATGGAACTCTATTCCACAGTACTACATAGAGCCATGACCACATGGAACTCTATTCCACAGTACTACATAGAGCCATGACTACATGGAACTCTATTCCACAGTACTACATAGAGCCATGACTACATGGAACTCTATTCCACAGTACTACATAGAGCCATGACTACATGGAACTCTATTCCACAGTACTACATACAGCCATGACTACATGGAACTCTATTCCACAGTACTACATAGAGACATGACTACATGGAACTCTATTCCACAGTACTACATAGAGCCATGACTACATGGAACTCTATTCCACAGTACTACATAGAGCCATGACTACATGGAACTCTATTCCACAGTACTACATAGAGCCATGACTACATGGAACTCTATTCCACAGTACTACATAGAGCCATGACTACATGGAACTCTATTCCACAGTACTACATAGAGCCATGACTACATGGAACTCTATTCCACAGTACTACATAGAGCCATGACTACATGGAACTCTATTCCACAGTACTACATAGAGACATGACTACATGGAACTCTATTCCACAGTACTACATAGAGCCATGACTACATGGAACTCTATTCCACATCAGGTAACTGATGCAGCAGTAGGATCAGATTTAAAAAGCAGGTAAAAAAACACCTCATGGAACAGCGGGGACTGTGAAGAGACACACACAGGCACAGACATGCATACACACGTGATAACATACACACCATACACACACGTAAACATGGATTTTGCATTGTAGATATGTAGTAGTAGAGTAGTGCCCTCAGGGCACACTCTTAGTGTGTTGTGAATTCTGTAATGAATATATTCATAATAAACACCAGGAAGAGTAGCTGCTGCCTTGACAGGAACTAATGGGGATCAATAATAAATACAAATATCAGATCCAAACACTAACCCTTTTAACACTAACCTTCTTAGGAACATGATCTAAACTTTCTGCGTGTAGTTCTCTCTCTCTCTCTCTATTTCGCTCACTCTCTAATGTTGTCTCTCTCTCTCAATTCAATTCCTTTTCCCTCTCTCTGCCTCTCTCTAGTTCTCTCTTTTCTCTTTCTATATCTCTCTCTCTCTTTCTCCTCTCTATTTTCTCTCTCTTCCTCCTCCATCTCTCTCCCTCTAGTTCTCCTCTCTCTTGCTCTCTCTCTCTCTCTCTCTCTCTCTCTCTCTCTCTCTCTCTCTCTCTCTCTCTCTCTCTCTCTCTCTCTCTCTCTCTCTCTCTCTCATCTCTCATCTCTCTGTCACCTGTTTTTTCCTGCCTCATTTTACTAACAGAGCCATGAGGTCTCAAAGTGTTTAAAAAATACTAAAAACCTCCTGCACCCCTGTGGTGTATTTTTCCTTCACTGATTTACCCCTTCCATCGGCCCCTTCAATCCCCTGGAGACAGACATACACCCCCTGGAGACAGACATACACCCCCTGCAGATATGACATTATGTGCTTGAGAGAGGAGAGCCATTATCTCAGGTAATTAATACCCTGGGTAGAGAGAGGAGAAGAGAGAAGAAGAGAGAGAGAAACTAGACAAGTCTTCTCTGTCACACAGGGAGGAAGAGAAGAGAGAGGGGGAGAGAGAGAGAAAGAGGAGAGAGGGATGGAAGGAGGGAGAAAGGGGTGGAGGAGATAAAGAGAAGGGGGAGTGTGAGGGGAGGGGTGGAGGGAGGAGAGGAGAGAGGGAGGGAATAAGAAAATTCTCTTTGAAGTGTTTTAATTGGAGGGGCCAGGCTTTTAAGTTTGCATGCATAAACATACACACAGGCAATAGCACACACAGACACACACAGACACACACAGACTAACATAGACACACCATGCAGTATTCTGCCAGCCACCAATTTTGAATTTGTTAGGTGAACGCTTGGATTTACTTAACATTACAGGCTAACTTTACAACGATAAACAACCTACCAAAAAACAAGTGCATCAACAAATGAGGTAAGGAATTTGGCATGCTTTTATGTGAATATTATGTAAAGAATGTGTGCCGAGTGATTTTTCAATATGTAGAAAATCAAGTAAAATCGAATTGTATTGGTCACGTGAAACATATTTGCAGATGTTTCTGCAGTAATACCTAGCAAAAGAAGAAAACAATACATACAAATCGCTAAAAAATGTAAAGACGGGAATTAAGAAATATCAAAACTAGCCAGAGTTCGGAATATGCAGCATATACAAAAGTATTCAGGCTCCTTGACATGTTCCAACGCTCTAACCACTAGGCTACCCTGCCACCCCATGCACGGCCAACTGGTGTGACAAGTTGCAACGCTCTAACCAGTAGGCTACCCTGCCACCCCATGCACGGCCAACTGGTGTGACAAGTTGCAACGCTCTAACCACTAGGCTACCCTGCCACCCCATGTACGTTCAAATGGTGTGACATGTTGCTAGTCCAATGCTCTAACCACTAGGCTACCCTGCCGCCCCATGCACGGTCAACTGGTGTGACATGTTGCTAGTCCAATGCTCTAACCACTAGGCTACCCTGCCACCCCATGCACAGTCAACTGGTGTGACATGTTGCAACGCTCTAACCACTAGGCTACCCTGCCACCCCATGCACGGTCAACCGGTGTGACATGTTGCTAGTCCAACGCTCTAACCACTAGGCTACCCTGCCACCCCATGCACGGTCAACTGGTGTGACATGTTGCTAGTCCAATGCTCTAACCACTAGGCTACCCTACCGCCCCATGCACGGTCAACTGGTGTGACATGTTGCTAGTCCAATGCTCTAACCACTAGGCTACCCTGCCACCCCATGTACGGTCAACCGGTGTGACATGTTGCAACGCTCTAACCACTAGGCTACCCTGCCACCCCATGTACGGTCAACTGGTGTGACATGTTGCTAGTCCAACGCTCTAACCACTAGGCTACCCTGCCGCCCCATGTACGGCCAACTGGTGTGACATGTTGCTAGTCCAACGCTCTAACCACTAGGCTACCCTGCCACCCAATGCACGGTCAACTGGTGTGACATGTTGCTAGTCCAACGCTCTAACCACTAGGCTACCCTGCCACCCCATGTACGTTCACATGGTGTGACATGTTACTAGTCCAATGCTCTAACCACTAGGCTACCCTGCCACCCCATGCACGGTCAACTGGTGTGACATGTTGCAACGCTCTAACCACTAGGCTACCCTGCCACCCCATGCACGGTCAACTGGTGTGACATGTTGCTAGTCCAATGCTCTAACCACTAGGCTACCCTGCCACCCCATGCACGGTCAAATGGTGTGACATGTTGCTAGTCCAACGCTCTAACCACTAGGCTACCCTGCCACCCAATGCACGGTCAACTGGTGTGACATGTTGCAACGCTCTAACCACTAGGCTACCCTGCCACCCCATGCACGGTCAACTGGTGTGACATGTTGCTAGTCCAATGCTCTAACCACTAGGCTACCCTGCCACCCCATGCATGGTCAAATGGTGTGACATGTTGCTAGTCCAACGCTCTAACCACGAGGCTACCCTGCCACCCAATGCACGGTCAACTGGTGTGACATGTTGCAACGCTCTAACCACTAGGCTACCCTGCCACCCCATGCACGGTCAACCGGTTTGTGCCTTTCCAAATCATGTCCAATTAATTGAATTTACCACAGGTGGACTCCAATTAAGTTGTGGAAACATCTCAAGGAAAATCAATGGAAACAGGATGCACCTGAGCTCAATTTCCAGTCTCATAGTAAAGGGTCTGAATACGTATGTAAATAAATGATCTCTGTTTTCTATTGCAAACATTTCTAAAAACCTCTTTTTCGCTTTGTCATTATGGGGTAGTGTGTATAGATTGCTGAGGATTTTTTTTTAAATCCATTTAAGAATCAGGTCGTAAACAAATGTGTAAAAGGTGAAAGGGTCCTTTCCGAATGCTCTGTATGGGTACAGGAGATGGAGTACAGCATATACACTATGTTCTAGTGTAGTAAACAGCATATACACTATGTTCTAGTGTAGTAAACAGCATATACACTATGTTCTAGTGTAGTAAACAGCATATACACTATGTTCTAGTGTAGTTAACAGCATATACACTATGTTCTAGTGTAGTAAACAGCATATACACTATGTTCTAGTGTAGTAAACCACATATACACTATGTTCTAGTGTAGTAAACAGCATATACACTATGTTCTAGTGTAGTAAACAGCATATACACTATGTTCTAGTGTAGTAAACAGCATATACACTATGTTCTAGTGTAGTAAACAGCATATACACTATGTTCTAGTGTAGTAACCAGCAGTAACTAGCATATACACTATGATCTAGTGTAGTAACCAGCATATACACTATGTTCTAGTGTAGTAAACAACATATACACTATGTTCTAGTGTAGTAAACAGCATATACACTATGTTCTAGTGTAGTAACCAGCATATACACTATGTTCTAGTGTAGTAAACAGCATATACACTATATTCTAGTGTAGTAAACAGCATATACACTATGTTCTAGTGTAGAAACTAGCATATACACTATGTTCTAGTGTAGAAACCAGCATATACACTATGTTCTAGTGTAGTAACCAGCATATACACTATGTTCTAGTGTAGTAAACAGCATAGTAGTACAGTGAAGATGGAGTACAGCTTTTACACTATGTTCTAGTGTAGTAACCAGCATATACACTATGTTCTAGTGTAGTAAACAGCATATACACTATGTTCTAGTGTAGTAAACAGCATATACACTATGTTCTAGTGTAGTAAACAGCATATACACTATGTTCTAGTGTAGTAAACAGCATATACACCATGTTCTAGTGCAGTAACCAGCATATACACTATGTTCTAGTGTAGTAAACAGCATATACACTATGTTCTAGTGTAGTAAACAGCATATACACTATGTTCTAGTGTAGTAAACAGCATATACACTATGTTCTAGTGTAGTAAACAGCATATACACTATGTTCTAGTGTAGTAACCCTTTCTCATTGAGTGGAATA
The DNA here is from genome assembly GCF_036934945.1 of Oncorhynchus masou masou. NCBI lineage: Eukaryota > Metazoa > Chordata > Actinopteri > Salmoniformes > Salmonidae > Oncorhynchus > Oncorhynchus masou. Next base: position 96,721,512 of record NC_088223.1, read on the forward strand.
ATAGTGAAGACATCAACACTATGAAATAACACATATGAAATCATGTAGTAACCAAATAAATTGTTAAACATATTTGAGATTCTTCATAGTAGCCACCCTTTGCCTTGACGACAGCACAGTCTTGTCATTCTCTCAACCAGTTTTATTAGGTTGTGCATTTCTATTAACAGATGTGCCTTGATAAAGGTTCATTTGTGAAATGTCTTTCCTTCTTGATGCAATTGAGCCAATCAAGCTAATTAAGTTGTGACAAGGTAGAGGTGGTACACAGAAGATAAATAAAGACCAAGTCTGTATTATGGCAAGAACAGCTCAAATAAGCAAATTGAAACGACAGTCCATCACTTAAAGACATGAAGTTCAGACAATATGTACAATTTCAAGAACTTTGAAAGTTTCTTCAAGTGCAGTTGCGAAAACCGTCAAGCGCTATTGTAACAGTATAACTTCCGACCGTCCCCTCGCCCATACCCGGGCGCAAACCAGGGACCCTCTGCACACATCAACAACAGTCACCCACGATGCATCGTTACCCATTGCTCTACAAAATCCGCGGCCCTTGCAGAGCAAGGGGAACTACTACCTCAAGGTCTCAGAGCAAGTGACGTAACCGATTGAAATGCGCGCACCACCGCTAACTAAGCTAGCCGTTTCACATCTGTTTCACTATGATGAAACTGGCTCTCATGAGGACCGCCATAGGAAAGGAAGACCCAGAGCTACCTCTGCTGCAGAGGATAAGCTCATTAGAGATATCAGCCTCAGAAATTGCAGCCCAAATAAATGCTTCACAAAGTTCAAGTAACAGACACATCTCAACATCAACTGTTCAGAGGCGACTGTGTGAATCAGGCCTTCATGGTTGAATTGCTGCAAGGAAACCTCTACTAAAGGACACCAATAATAAGAAGAGACTTGCTTGGGCCAAGAAACATGAGCAATGGACATAAGACTGGTGGAAATCTGTCCTTTGGACTGATGCGTCCAAATTTGAGATTTTTGGTTCCAGACCCCTTGTCTTTGTGAGACGCAGAGTAGGTAAGCGGATCATCTCTGCATGTGTGCTTCCCACCGTGAAGCATGGAGGAGGAGGTGTGATGTTGTGGGGGTGCTTTGCTGTTGACACTGTCAGTGATTTATTTAGAATTCAAGGCACACTTAACCAGCATGACTACCACAGCATTCTGCAATGATATTTCATCCCTCTGGTTTGCACTTAGTGGGACTATCATTTGTTTTTCAACAGGACAATGACCCAACACGCCTTTGGTTGTTTTGGTATCCGCTGCAGTATCTTCTTTGTCTACACCCATCCAGCATCGTTCACGCCCTCTTAAGCCTTAGCCCCACCCATCCAGCATCGTTCACGCTCTCTTAAGCCTTAGCCCCACCCATCCAGCATCGTTCACGCCCTCTTAAGCCTTAGCCCCACCCATCCAGCATCGTTCACACCCTCTTAAGCCTTAGCCCCACCCATCTATTTAAGGATTCACATGTGAGGCCATATGTTAAACAACCAAAGATTTCAAGACTAAAGGTTGGTTTATACTATGGGTGTGTTTATATATTTAATCTGGGGTGTGCTCAGGGTGTGGTTCGGGCGTTCATAAGCTCAGTGCGTTGTCAGATTGTCCCTTGGTAAATTCAGAGCATTTCGCTCTCTCAGGTTTCACAGCAGCCAAGCAGCCAAGCACCCAAGCTAACTGGCTAACGTTGGCTAGCTTGCTAGGTACTTCCAGACACAAATGAGAGAACAGCTCACTCTGATCATTTTACTCATCCTAGCAGAGCTGGTTAGGCTGTTTTTATGTTATCCAGAGAGTTGGTGACTGAAACTGTGCTGCTGGCAACAATTGAATTACACTTTTTTTTGCCAATGTTTACTGACACCACCAGGTGTTAAGCATTTGTAAATTCATCAGTTATTCTGCTCTCTGGAACACAGACGAGAGTGAAATCGGAGTAGGATAACGCTGTCGACAGTTGTCACAATGATATCATGAACATTCTATTGAAATGGTTACTTTTATAGTGGAGTCATTTTTTTAACAATGAACCGTAATCCCAATTTATAATGTTACTACCCTGCATGAATCTGCAGGTAGCTAACATTAGGATATAACTAGCAATGCAAATAGCTCTGAGATAGGAATAATATTACAACATAGATCACACACACGTCATGTTAGCTAGTGAGGCAGCCAGCTAACGTTAGCTAGCTAGCTAACAGTGCACTTTAACTTGGAATGAAAATTACTTTCTGACAAAATTAGAAACATGTAATATCGTAAAATGTATCTAGCTGGACTATCTTACCTGTATACATGGATGGACACTTCTCCCTCTCTGTCGCGGATGCTATATTTGCCCTTGGTTTTGAAGATGTAATCCACAGACAGGTATTTTATACAATAGCATGCTGTGTGTTCTCTTTTCGACTCCATCTGCATAATTGCAATCAAACGCCAGCATTTTCTCCATCTCCTTACCTATCATACTCTAATTCCACTGATGAAAAAAACTCGGTCCTCCAGAAAGTGGAGATGGTAGACCATTCCAGACTCATCTCTCGGCATGTCCAGCCCACTCATTATCTCAGCCAATCATCACTAGAGGGAAGGTTGCTGACTTTTTATTTTTTTAAACTAACTAGGCTCATAATTTAACAATTTTATTCCTATTTACAAATGGCAAACACATTTGTTATTAAGGCAGATGAAAGTTTGCGGGGCGGCAGGGTAGCCTAGTGGTTAGAGCATTGGACTAGTAACCAAAAGGTTGCAAGTTCAAATCCCAGAGCTGACAAGGTACAAAAGCTGACATTCTGCCCCTGAACAGGCAGTTAACCCACTGTTCCTAGGCCATCATTGAAAATAAGAATTATTCTTAACTGACTTGCCTAGTAAAAAAAAGTTTGCATGTTCCAGAATGCATTTCTGTCACACGTCTCAGGATATTGAATAAGTTCATATCCAGCCATAGGAAATGTCCGTGACATTCATTCCCATTCATTCCTATTTGTCTAAAAGGCAGAAGGAGAGATATATAACAACACAACTCCAAATATAAAAGGTCTGTATTCTCTGAAACAGATTTTCCAAAGGTGATGTTTTTTTTACGCCTGAGTAGCCTCGTTCCACTGACAAAAAGGTAATTCAAGTAGTTATTTTTTCCCAACTTTACAGGTAGGCCAGTTGAGAACACCTTTATTTAACCAGGTAGGCCAGTTGAGAACACCTTTATTTAACCAGGTAGGCCAGTTGAGAACACCTTTATTTAACCAGGTAGGCCAGTTGAGAACACCTTTATTTAACCAGGTAGGCCAGTTGAGAACAAGTTCTCATGTACATCTGTGACCTGGCCAAGATAAAGCAAAGCAGTGTGACACAAACAACAACACAGAGTTACACAATAAACAAATGTACAGTCAACACAATAGGAAAAAAAGTCTATATACAGTGTGTGCAAATGGCATGAGGTGGTAAGACAATGAATAGGCCATACTAATTACAATTTAGCAAATTAACACTGGAGTGATAGATGTGCAGATGATGATTTGCAAGTAGAAATATTGGTGTGCAAAAAAACGGAAAAACAATATGGGGATGAGGTAGGTAGATTGGATGGGCTATTTACAGATGGACTATGTACAGATGCAGAGATCGGTTAGCTGCTCAGATAGCTGATGTTTAAAGTTAGTGAGGGAGATATGAGTCTCAGACTTCAGTGGATTTTTGCAATTTGTTCCAGTCACTGGCAGCAGAGAACTGGAAGGAAAGGCGGCCAAAGAAGGTGTTGGCTTCTGCGACCTGGCCAAGATAAAGCATAGCAGTGTGAGCAGACAACACAGAGTTACACATGGAGTAAACAATAAACAAGTCAATAACACAGTAGAAAAAAAGAGAGTCTATATACATTGTGTGCAAAAGGCATGAGGAGGTAGGCGAATAATTACAATATTGCAGATTAACACTGGAGTGATAAATGATCAGATGGTCATGTACAGGTAGAGATATTGGTGTGCAAAAGAGCAGAAAAGTAAATAAAAATAAACAGTATGGGGATGAGGTAGGTAAATTGGGTGGGCTATTTACCGATAGACGATGTACAGCTGCAGCGATCGGATAGCTGCTCAGATAGCAGATGTATGAAGTTGGTGAGGGAGATAAACGTCTCCAACTTCAGCGATTTTTGCAATTCGTTCCAGTCACAGGCAGCCGAGAACTGGAACGAAAGGCGGCCAAATGAGGTGTTGGATTTAGGGATGAACAGTGAGATACACCTGCTGGAGCGCGTGCTACAGGTGGGTGTTGCCATCGTGACCAGTGAACTGAGATAAGGCGGAGCTTTACCTAGCATGGACTTGTAGATGACCTGGAGCCAGTAGGTCCGGCGACGAATATGTAGCGAGGGCCAGCCGACTAGAGCATAAAGGTCGCAGTGGTGGGTGGTATAAGGTGCTTTAGTAACAAAACGGATGGCACTGTGATAAACTGCATCCAGTTTGCTGAGTAGAGTGTTGGAAGGTATTTTGTAAATGACATCGCCGAAGTCGAGGATCGATGGGAGGTCAGTTTTACGACGGTATGTTTGGCGGCTGTTGATGGAATTTATATGAATGACTAGAATATTCCACCCTAACCTGAACCCATATAATCGTATGAGTATGAAATGGATTACAATTATGTATAACCATAGTCTGTACAATATGCCTATAATAGTATCTGAATAACAGACAGACTGTCTGAGCAAGATTCAGTTGGTTGGGGCCACTGAGAATCCTTCCCAGGGTCTCCCTATCTATCTGTCTTGAGGGAGGATGTCTCACGGAATCACCTAATCTTTGTCGGCTGGGTAGCAGGACATTGTGTGCTAATGTTAGTGTCAATGTGTGTGCGTATGTTTGTGTGAATGTGTGTGCGTATGTTTGTGTGAATGTGTGAATGTGTGTGCGTGTGTGTGAGAAGTCAGTATAAAATTAATTATTTTGTACAACAGATCAGAACGTTCCCGTGAATAAACATTTGACTATTGTGGGCCTCTGTCTGTTTTCATTCCTACCAGTAGCTTACAAATCCTGGTCCCAGACTGAGTAATTAAATTGAATTGGTTTATGAACATTGAGAACATAATTCTTGTGACAGCGGCGTGAGTGAAGGAGGCTTTGTTGTGAAATTGGAAGCCGATTCTAGATGTAATTTTGGATTGGAGATGTTTAATATGACTCTGGAAGTTTACAGTCTAGCCAGACATGTAGGTATTTGTAGTTGTTCACATATTCTAAGTCAGAACCGTCCAGAGTAGTAATGCTTGTCGGGCAGACGGGGGCGGGCAGCGATCAGTTGGAATGCATGCATTTAGTTTTATTAGCGTTAAAGAGCAGTTGGAGGCCACGGAAGGAGTGTCGTATGGCATTGAAGCTTGTTTGGAGGTTTGTTAGCACAGTGTCCAAAGAAGGGCCAGATGTATACAGAAAGGTGTCGTCTGCGTAGAGGTGGATCAGGGAATCGCCCACAGCAAGAGCAACATCATTGTTATATACAGAGAAAATAGTCGGCCCGAGAATTGAACCGTGTGGTACCCCCATAGAGATTGCCAGAGGTCCGGGCAACAGGCCCTCTGATTTGACACACTGAACTCTGTCTGAGAAAGTAGTTGGTGATCCAGGCGAGGCAGTCATTTGATAAACCAAGACTGTAGAGTCTGCCGATAGGAATGTGGTGATTTGACAGAGTCGAAGGCCCAGACCAGGTTAATAAAGACGGCTGCACAGTACTGTATTATTATCGATGGCAGTTATAATATCATTTAGTACCTTGAGCGTGGCTGAGGTGCACCCGTGACCATCTACTGTTCAACGAAATAACAACACAAATACATGTAGCCTAGTCAAATAATTTACAACCAATCACATTAACCGTTACTCTCTTGCAGGTGAACCCTTCAGTCTTGGCAGACATTTAGAAAGAAAACAATCTGAAAAATAAGGGTGTTTTTTGAGCGAGAGTTAAGATGATTTTCGAGTAGTAAGACGTATTATAGCAACAGATACCAATAATAAGTAGTAAGACATATTAAAGCAACAGATACCAATAATAAGTAGTAAGACATATGAAAGCATCAGATACCAATAATAAGTAGTACGGCGTATTAAAGCAACAGATACCAATAATAAGAGGGCTAGAAGCATCTTATATGGTGAGTTACCGAGTGGCTAGGACAGGCAAGCCCCATACTATTGTGGATGACTTAATTCTTCCTGCTGCCGTGGATATGGCTGGGACAATGCTGGGGGAAAAGGCCCAAAAAACTATACAGACAATTACTCCATCAAACAACACTATTTCATAACGCATCAGTGACATTGCAGGAGATGTTTTGAAACAATTACTGCTTCGCATACAAGCCAGTGAATTCTATGCATTACAGCTGGATGAGTCAACAGATGTGGTGGGCCTGGCACAGCTCCTGGTATATGTCCGTTACGTTTATGGGGGGTGAATTAAGGAAGACATCCTCTTTTGCAAACCACTGGAAACGAGGACATTAGGAGTATATATTTTTAAAGTACGGGACAACTTTGTGACATGAAATGTGTTGGTATCTGTACTGATGGTGCAACATGACAGGTGGAGTTTAACGTGCAGTTTCTCACGACGCCACTTGGGGACGCTGCAGCATCTGAGAGGCTCTTGCTGCCAAGGGAATCCCTGACCGCTTGAAAGATGTTTTGGACACTACAGTGAAAATGGTTTGTTAAAGCAAAAGGCCCCTGAACTCTTGTGTATTTTCTGCACTATGCAATGATATGAGCAGTGACAATGTAAGGCTTACAAACACGTAATGCTTTTACAACATACAGAAGGTTGCGCTCGTTATCAAGAGGCAAGGTATTGACACGTTTTTTTTTAAATTGAGAGACAAGCTTCAAGTTCTCTTTACTGACCATAATTTTCACTTGTCTGACTGCTTGAATGATGACGAGTTTCTCACACGACTGGCCTATCTGGGTGATGTTTCTTTTCTATGATTACAGGGACTCTCCGCAACTATATTAATTTTGCGGGACAAAATTGAGGCTATGACTAAGAAGTTGGAGATCTTTGCTGTCTGCATTAACAATTAGGGATAGCCCCCTTATTTTCAACTTTTGTCTAAAATGACATGCCAAATCTAACTGCCTCCTCAGGCCCTGATGTGCAAAAAAACACAAAAAAACATTGAAGTTAGAGGAAAGTTAGGAAATTAGAAAATGTGAATAATCTGATAGAAAGAAAATACAAAGAAAACAACGATATATTTTTCTAAAACCATCTTTGAAAGGTCCCAGTTGTAGTCATCACTGTTTGTAATTCCACAAAGGAAAAGGCATCTATATTTTGGCTGTCTAGCTAGCTTTGTTTGACCCCGATTTGTGCTTATTTGACAAAGATCAATCAAATGAAGACCGGCCTCGTCATCGTGCAATGAAGACGTAGCTCTCTGACCAAATGTGGTGTCCTATAGGATATACTACACCCCTAATGATATAGTGAAGTCTGGTTACCTTCTAGGATCTCTGATATGGTGTCCTATAGGATATACTACACCCCTAATGATATAGTGAAGTCTGGTTAGGTTCTAGGATCTCTGATATGGTGTCCTATAGGATATACTACACCCCTAATGATATAGTGAAGTCTGGTTACCTTCTAGGATCTCTGATATGGTGTCCTATAGGATATACTACACCCCTAATGATATAGTGAAGTCTGGTTACCTTCTAGGATCTCTGATATTGTGTCCTATAGGATATACTACACCCCTAATGATATAGTGAAGTCTGGTTACCTTCTAGGATCTCTGATATTGTGTCCTACAGGATATACTACACCCCTAATGATATAGTGAAGTCTGGTTACCTTCTAGGATCTCTGATATGGTGTCCTATAGGATATACTACACCCCTAATGATATAGTGAAGTCTGGTTACCTTCTAGGATCTCTGATATGGTGTCCTATAGGATATACTACACCCCTAATGATATAGTGAAGTCTGGTTACCTTCTAGGATCTCTGATATGGTGTCCTATAGGATATACTACACCCCTAATGATATAGTGAAGTCTGGTTACCTTCTAGGATCTCTGATATGTTGTCCTATAGGATATACTACACCCCTAATGATATAGTGAAGTCTGGTTACGTTCTAGGATCTCTGAGGAATACATACGAACGTGATTTGACTGGTGGAAACAATGTTTAGGGTTAGATTTTCACAGATTCCTTTCTTTGCAAATTGAACGTGCGGAAATACAAAATCGATTGTGAATACTATACCTTTTTAGGATATGTATTTATATCCACAGTAAAATGATTAATTTTGGATTGGAGATGTTTGATGTGGGTTGGAGATGGAAGGAGATGTTTGATGTGGGTTGGAGATGGAAGGAGATGTTTGATGTGTGTTGGAGATGGAAGGAGATGTTTGATGTGGGTTGGAGATGGAAGGAGATGTTTGATGTGGGTTGGAGATGGAAGGAGATGTTTGATGTGGGTTGGAGATGGATGGAGATGTTTGATGTGGGTTGGAGATGGAAGGAGATGCTTAGAGTGAAGTGAACAGGGGCACACTTATTCAGGTAAAATAACAAAATCACAACAAAAACATTCATTCTGTCTCCTAGAGATGAACGTACTTTGGTGCGAGAAGTGCAAGTCAATCCCAGAACAACAGCAAAGGACCTTGTGAAGATGCTGGGGGAAACCGGTACAAAAGTATCTATATCCACAGTAAAACGAGTCCTATATCGACATAACCTGAAAAGCCGGTCAGCAAGAAAGAAGCCACTGCTCCAAAACTGCCATAAAAAAGCCAGACTACGGTTTGCAACTGCACATGGGGACAAATATCATACTTTTTGGAGAATTGTCCTCTGGTCTGATGAAACAAAAATAGAACTGTTTGGCCATAATGACCATCGTTATGTTTGGAGGAAAAAGGGGGATGCCTGCAAGCTGAAGAACACCATCCCAACGGTGAAGCACAGGGGTGGGTGCTTTGCTGCAGTAGGGACTGGTGCACTTCACAAAATAGATGGCGTCATGAGGAAAGAAAATGATGTGGATATATTGAAGCAACATCTCAAGATATCAGTTAAAGCTTTGTCGCAAATGGGTCTTCCAAATGGACAATGACCCCAACAATACTTCCAAAGTTGTGGCAAAATGTCTTAAGGACAACAAAGTCAGGGTATTGGAGTGGCCATCACAAAGCCCTGACCTCAATCCTATAGAACATTTGTGGGCAGAACTGAAAAAGTGTGTGCGAGCAAGGAGGCCTGCAAACTTGACTCAGTTACACCAGCTCTGTAAGAAGGAATGGGCCAACATTTGGGCCAAAACTTATTGTGGGAAGCTTGTGGAAGGCTACGAAAAACATTTGAACCAAGTTAAACAATTTAAAGGCAATGCTACCAAATACGAATTGAGTGTATGTAAACTTCTGACCCAATGGGAATGTGATGAAAGAAATAAAAGCTTAAATAAATCATTCTCTCTACTATTATTCTGACATTTCACATTCTTAAAATAAAGGAGTGATCTTACCTAAGACATGGAATTTTTACTCGGATTGAATGTCAGGAATTGTGAAAAACTAAGTTTAAATGTATTTGGCTAAGGTGTATGTAAACTTCCGATTTCAACTGTAAGTATTCAGACCCTTTGCTATGAAACTCTAAAGTGAGCTCAGGTGCATCCAGTTTCCATTGATTTCATCACAATACCCCATAATGACATCACAATACCCCAATAATGACATCACAATAGCCTAATAATGACATCACAATACCCGAATAATGACAAAGCGAAAACAGGTTTTTGGAAATTTTAGCAAATGTATTAAAAATAAACAGATACCTTATTTACTTCAGTATTCACACTCTTTGCTATGAGACTTGAAATTCGTCTCAGGTGCATCTTGTTTCCCTTGATCATCCTTGAGATGTTTCTACAACTTGATTGGAGTATATCTGTGGTAAATTCAATTGATTGGACATGATTTGGAAAGGCACACAGCTGTCGATATAAGGTCCCACAGTTGACAGTGCATGTCAGAGCAAAAACCAAGCCATGAGGTTGAAGGAATTGTCCATCGAGCTCCGAGACAGGATTGTGGAGAAGGGTACAAAAACATTTGTGCAGTATTGAAGGTCCTCAAGAACACAGTGGCTGCCATCATTCTTAAATGGAAGACGTTTGGAACCACCAAAACTCTTCCAAGAGCTGGCCGCCCTGACAAACTCAGCAATCGGGGGGGTGGCCAAGAACCCGATGGTCACACTGAAAGACCTCCATAGTTCCTCTGTGGGGATGAGAGAACATTCCAGAAGGACAACTATCTCTGCAGCATTCCATCAATCAGGCCTTTATGGCCAGACAGAAGCCACTCCTCTGTAAAGACACATTACAGCCCGCTTGGAGTTTGCCAAAAGGCATTAAACAAGATTATCTGAGCAAAGTACGGAGAGATCCTTGATGAAAACCTGCTCCAGAGAGCTCAGGACCTCAGACTGGGGTGAAGGGTCACCTTCCAACAGGACAACACACAGCCATGTCAACGCAGGAGTGGCTTCAGGACAAGTCTCTGAATGTCCTTGAGTGGCCCAGCTAGAGCCCGGACGTGAACCCAAACTAATATCTCTGGAGAGACCTGAAAATAGCTGTGCAGCGACGTTCCCCATTAAACCTGACAGAGCTTGAGAGGATCTGCAGAGAAGAATGGGAGAAACTCCCCAAATACAGGTGTACCAAGCTTGTAGCGTTAGAAGACTCCAGGCTGTAATCTCGGTCAAAAGGTGCTTCAATAAAGTACTGAGTAAAAGGTCTGAATACTTATTTAAATGTCATATTTCAGTTTTTTTTTTTTTATAAATTTGCAAAAAGAAAATCTAAAAAAAAACAATTTCTGTCGTTATGTATTATTATATATTTTTAACCATTTTAGAATAAGGCCGTAACGTAACGAAATGTGGAAAATGTCCAGGGGTCTGAATATTTCTGAATGCTCTGTGTACATTGGTCAGCATTTGACCATCAGAAGAAGACGAGTGATAAATGGGTGGAGACTTCCACTGCGCTAGAGTCAGAGGCACCTCTCCATATCAATTTAACTGAATTCAATGTCCTGTCTGCTCAGTGAGAATCCATCGAGAATGGACAGCCATGGAGGTAATCCAATCTGAAAGCCATGTTTCAGAAAAGCAGAGAATATTGCAATCAGGAGAGTCCGTTGATATCAATGCCGCGATCAGTGGTCTTTCCTCTTATTATAAAGAGACTTTGGGCAATAGAATAATATAATAATAATAATAATAATATATCCCATTTACGCTTTTGAATGGAATGGGTGGTGGACAGCTTTTGCAAGCGCCATGCTCTACCGACTGAGCCACACAGGACATATAGAATGGAAGGTGGACAGTTTTTCCTTCACCTTAAACTCCCTCTCCTGCGTCTTTTCATTGACATTTCTTCTTAGATAGACTGAAAATAATGTAGCCATCCTCTGGTTCAATGTGGAGAAGTAATGTGTTATGTACTTGAGTGAAGACCCAAAAGCGGTTTTAACAGAAAACAGAGTTCTTTAATGAAAAACAGGAATGGCATAAATCCTCTTCCAACGTAGTCAATGGAACAAAAAGAACGTTAGAATAATGCAGGATGCACCTGCCAGGCAGACTCCGACAGGATAGGACAAGGTGGAAGCAAACGGGACGACAGCTTGCTTCTGGCATCAAAAACACAAACAAGAATCAGACACTGAAAGTAGCAGGAACAGAGAGAGAAATAGAGACCTAATCAGAGGGGGAAGAGAGAACAGGTGGGAAGGAGTGAATTAGCTAGTTAGGGGAGATGTAGAACAGCTGAAGAATGAGAGACAGAGAAGGTAACCTAAAAAGACCAGCAGAGAGAGACAGAGTGAAGAGAAAGGACAGGAACAGACATAACAAGACATGACAGTACCCCCCACTCACCGAGCGCCTCCTGGCGCACTCGAGGAGGAAACCTGGCGGCAACGGAGGAAATCATCGATCAGCGAACGGTCCAGCACGTCCCGAGAGGGAACCCAACTCCTCTCCTCAGGACCGTACCCCTCCCAATCCACTAGGTACTGATGACCACGGCCCCGAGGGCGCATGTCCAAAATCTTACGAACCCTGTAGATGGGTGCGCCCTCGACAAGGATGGGGGGGGAGGGACGAGCGGGGCGCGAAGAACGGGCTTAACACAGGAGACATGGAAGACCGGGTGAACGCGACGAAGATAGCGCGGGAGAAGAAGTCGCACTGCGACAGGATTAATGACCTGAGAAATACGGAACGGACCAATGAACCGCGGGGCCAACTTGCGAGAAGCTGTCTTAAGGAGAAGGTTCTGAGTGGAGAGCCATACTCTCTGACCGCAACAATATCTAGGACTCTTGGTCCTACGCTTATTAGCGGCCCTCACAGTCTGCGCCCTGTTACGGCAAAGTGCCGACCTGACCCCTTCCAGGTGCGCTCGCAACGCTGGACAAAAGCCTGAGCGGAGGGGACGCAGGACTCGGCGAGCTGAGATGAGAACAGCGGAGGCTGGTACCCGAGGCTACTCTGAAAAGGGGATAGACCGGTAGCAGACGAGGGAAGCGAGTTGTGGGCGTACTCTGCCCAGGGGAGCTGTTCTGACCAAGACGCAGGGTTACGAAAAGAAAGACTGCGTAAAATGCGACCAACAGTCTGATTGGCCCGTTCGGCTTGACCGTTAGACTGGGGATGAAAGCCGGACGAGAGACTGACGGAAGCCCCAATCAAACGGCAAAACTCCCTCCAAAATTGAGACGTGAACTGCGGGCCTCTGTCGGAAACGACGTCAGACGGAAGGCCATGAATTCGGAAAACATTCTCGATAATGATCTGAGCCGTCTCCTTAGCAGAAGGGAGCTTATCGAGAGGAATGAAATGAGCCGCCTTAGAGAATCTATCGACAACCGTAAGAATAACTGTCTTCCCCGCTGATGAAGGCAGTCCGGTGATAAAATCTAAAGCGATGTGAGACCACGGTCGAGAGGGAATGGGAAGCGGTCTGAGACGGCCGGCAGGAGGAGAGTTCCCAGATTTAGTCTGCGCGCAGACCGAACAAGCGGCGACAAATCGACGCGCGTCACGTTCCCGAGTGGGCCACCAGAAACGCTGGCGAATGGAAGCGAGCGTACCCCCGAACGCCGGGGTGGCCGGCTAACTTGGCAGAGTGGGCCCACTGAAGAACGGCCGGACGAGTAGGAACGGGAACGAACAGAAGGTTCCTAGGACAAGCTCGCGGCGACGGAGTGTGAGCGAGTGCTTGCTTTACCTGCCTCTCAATTCCCCAGACAGTCAACCCGACAACACGCCCCTCAGGGAGAATCCCCTCGGGGTCGGTGGAGACCTCAGAAGAACTGAAGAGACGAGATAAAGCATCAGGCTTGGTGTTTTTGAGCCCGGACGATAAGAAATAACAAACTCGAAACGAGCGAAAAACAGAGCCCAACGAGCCTGACGCGCATTAAGTCGTTTGGCTGAACGGATGTACTCAAGGTTCCTATGGTCAGTCCAAACGACAAAAGGAACGGTCGCCCCCTCCAACCACTGTCGCCATTCGCCTAGGGCTAAGCGGATGGCGAGCAGTTCGCGATTACCAACATCATAGTTACGTTCTGACGGCGATAAGCGATGAGAGAAAACGCGCAAGGATGGACCTTGCCGTCAGAGAGAGCGCTGAGAAAGAATGGCTCCCACGCCCACCTCTGACGCGTCAACCTCAACAACAAACTGACTAGAGATGTCAGGTGTAACAAGAATAGGTGCGGATGTAAAACGATTCTTAAGAAGATCAAAAGCTCCCTGGGCGGAAACGGACCACTTAAAGCACGTCTTAACAGAAGTAAGGGCTGTGAGGGGAGCTGCCACCTGACCGAAATTACGGATGAAACGACGATAGAAATTAGCGAAGCCCAGAAAGCGCTGCAGCTCGACGCGTGACTTAGGAACGGGCCAATCAATGACAGCCTGGACCTTAGCGGGATCCATCTTAATGCCCTCAGCGGAAATAACGGAACCGAGAAAAGGGACAGAGGCGGCATGAAAAGTGCACTTCTCAGCCTTCACATAAAGACAGTTCTCCAAAAGGCGCTGGAGGACGCGTCGCACGTGCTGAACATGAATCGAGAGAGACGGTGAAAAAATCAGGATATCGTCCATGTAAACGAAAACAAAAATGTTCAGCATGTCTCTCAGGACGTCGTTAACTAGTGCCTGAAAGACAGCTGGAGCGTTAACGAGGCCGAAAGGAAGAACCCGGTATTCAAAGTGCCCTAACGGAGTGTTAAACGCCGTCTTCCACTCGTCCCCCTCCCTGATGCGCATGAGATGGTAGGCGTTACGAAGGTCCAATTTGGTGAAAAACCTGGCTCCCTGCAGGATCTCGAAGGCTGAAGACATAAGAGGAAGCGGATAACGATTCTTAACTGTTATGTCATTCAGCCCTCGATAATCCACGCATGGGCGCAGGGACCCGTCCTTCTTCTGAACAAAAAAAAACCCCGCTCCGGCGGGAGAGGAGGAGGAGACTATGGTACCGGCGTCGAGCGAAACCGACAAATAATCCTCGAGAGCCTTACGTTCGGGAGCCGACAGAGAGTATAATCTACCCCGGGGGAGTAGTTCCCGGAAGGAGATCAATACTACAGTCATACGACCGGTGTGGAGGGAGAGAAGTGGCCTTGGAACGACTGAACACCGTGCGCAGATCGTGATACTCCTCCGGCACCCCTGTCAAATCGCCAGGCTCCTCCTGTGAAGAAGAGACAGAGGAAACAGGAGGGATAGCAGACATTAAACAGGTCACGTGACAAGAAACATTCCAGGATAGGATAGTATTACTAGACCAATTAATAGAAGGGTTATGGCGCACTAGCCAGGGATGACCCAAAACAACAGGTGTAAAAGGTGAACGAAAAATTAGAAAAGAAATGGTTTCGCTATGATTACCAGAGACAGTGAGGGTTAAAGGCAGCGTCTCACGCTGAATCTTGGGGAGAGAACTACCATCTAAAGCGAACAAGGCCGTGGGCTCCCTAACTGTCTGAGAGGAATGTCATGTTCCCGAGCCCAGGTCTCATCCATAAAACAGCCCTCCGCCCCAGAGTCTATCAAGGCACTGCAGGAAGCAGATGAACCGGGCCAGCGGAGATGGACCGGAAAGGTAGTGCGTGATCCAGAAGGAGAGGCCTGAGTAGTTGCGCTCACCAGTAGCCCTCCTCTTACTGATGAGCTCTGGCTTTTACTGGACATGAGGTGACAAAATGACCAGTGGAGCCGCAGTAGAGACAGAGGCGATTGGTGATTCTCCGTTCCTTCTCCTTGGCCGAGATGCGGATACCCCCCAGCTGCATAGGCTCAGCATCCGAGCCGGCGGAGGAGGGTGGCAGTGATGCGGCAGGTGGCAGTGATGTGGAGAGGGGAGCAACGGAGAACGCGAGCTCCCTTCCACGAGCTCGGCGACGAAGATCAAACCGTCGCTCTATGCGAATAGCGAGAGCTATTAAGGAGTCCAGACTGGAAGGAACCTCCCGGGAGAGGATCTCATCCTTAACCTCGACGAGGAGACCCTCCAGAAAACGAGCGAGCAAAGCCGGCTCGTTCCAGTCACTAGAGGCAGCGAGAGTGCGAAACTCAATAGAATAATCCGTTATGGATCGATTCCCCTGACATAGGGAAGACAGGGCCCTGGAAGCCTCCTCCCCAAAAACAGAACGGTCAAAAACCCGTATCATCTCCTCCTTAAAGTCCTGATACTGGTTAATACACTCAGCCCTCGCCTCCCAGATTGCCGTGCCCCACTCACGCGCCCGTCCGGTAAGGAGAGAAATGACGTAGGCGATGCGGGCTGCGCTCCTGGAGTAAGTGTTGGGCTGGAGAGAGAACACCACATCACACTGAGTGAGGAATGAGCGGCACTCAGTGGGCTCCCCAGAGTAACACGGCGGGTTGTTGATCCTGGGCTCCGGAGACTCGGAAACCCTGGAAGTGGGCGGTGGATCGAGGTGGAGTTGGTGAACCTGTCTTGTGAGGTCGGAGACTTGGATGGCCAGGGTCTCAACGGCATGTCGAGCAGCAGACAATTCCTCCTCGTGTCTGCCTAGCATCGCTCCCTGGATCTCGACGGCGGAGTGAAAAGGGTCCGGAGCCGCTGGGTCCATTCTTGGTCTGATTCTTCTGTTATGTACTTGAGTGAAGACCCAAAAGCGGTTTTAACAGAAAACAGAGTTCTTTAATGAAAAACAGGAATGGCATAAATCCTCTTCCAACGTAGTCAATGGAACAAAAAGAACGTTAGAATAATGCAGGATGCACCTGCCAGGCAGACTCCGACAGGATAGGACAAGGTGGAAGCAAACGGGACGACAGCTTGCTTCTGGCATCAAAAACACAAACAAGAATCAGACACTGAAAGTAGCAGGAACAGAGAGAGAAATAGAGACCTAATCAGAGGGGGAAGAGAGAACAGGTGGGAAGGAGTGAATGAGCTAGTTAGGGGAGATGTAGAACAGCTGAAGAATGAGAGACAGAGAAGGTAACCTAAAAAGACCAGCAGAGAGAGACAGAGTGAAGAGAAAGGACAGGAACAGACATAACAAGACATGACATAATGTAGCCATCCTCTGTGTTTCAATGCAGAGTAGTAATGTAGCCATCCTCTGTGGTTCAATGTGGAATAGTAATGTACCCATCCTCTGGTTCAATGTGGAGAAGTAATGTAGCCATCCTCTGGGGTTCAATGTGGAGTAGTAATGTACCCATCCTCTGGCTGTAGTTCAATGTGCAGTAGTAATGTACCCATCCTCTGTGGTTCAATGTGGAGAAGTAATGTAGCCATCCTCTGGGGTCAATGTGGAGAAGTAATGTAGCCATCCTCTGGCTGGGTTTCAATGTGGAATAGTAATGTAGCCATCCTCTGGTTCAATGTGGAGAAGTAATGTAGCCATCCTCTGTGGTTCAATGCAGAGTAGTAATGTACCCATCCTCTGTGGTTCAATGTGGAGTAGTAATGTACCCATCCTCTGTGGTTCAATGTGGAGTAGTAATGTACCCATCCTCTGTGGTTCAATGCAGAGTAGTAATGTACCCATCCTCTGGCTGTAGTTCAATGTGGAGTAGTAATGTACCCATCCTCTGTGGTTCAATGTGGAGTAGTAATGTACCCATCCTCTGTGGTTCAATGTGGAGTAGTAATGTACCCATACTCTGGCTGTAGTTCAATGTGGAGTAGGAATGTACCCATCCTCTGGCTGTAGTTCAATGTGGAGTAGTAATGTACCCATCCTCTGGTTCAATGTGGAGAAGTAATGTATCCATCCTCTGGGGTCAATGCAGAGTAGTAATGTACCCATTCTCTGTGGTTCAATGTGGAGTAGTAATGTAGCCATCCTCTGGTTCAATGTGGAGTAGTAATGTACCCATCCTCTGTGGTTCAATGTAGAGTAGTAATGTAGCCATCCTCTGTGGTTCAATGTGGAGTAGTAATGTACCCATCCTCTGTGGTTCAATGTAGAGTAGTACTGTAGCCATCCTCTGGTTCAATGTGAAGTACTAATGTACCCATCCTCTGTGGTTCAATGTGGAGTAGTAATGTAGCCATTCTCTGGTTCAATGTGTAGTAGTAATGTACCCATCCTCTGTGGTTCAATGTGGAGTAGTAATGTAGCAATCCTCTGGGGTTCAATGCAGAGTAGTAATGCACCTATCCTCTGGTTCAATGTGGAGTAGTAGTAATGTAGCCATCCTCTGGTTCAATGTGAAGTAGAAATGTACCCATCCTCTGTGGTTCAATGTAGAGTAGTAATGTACCCATCCTCTGGGGTTCAATGTGGAGTAGTAATGTACCCATCCTCTGGCTGTAGTTCAATGTGGAGTAGTAATGTACCCATCCTCTGGGGTTCAATGTAGAGTAGTAATGTACCCATCCTCTGGGGTTCAATGTGGAGTAGTAATGTAGCCATCCTCTGGCTGTAGTTCAATGTGGAGTAGTAATGTACCCATCCTCTGGGGTTCAATGTGGAGTAGTAATGTACCCATCCTCTGGTGTTCAATGTAGAGTAGTAATGTACCCATCCTCTGGGGTTCAATGTGGAGTAGTAATGTAGCCATCCTCTGGCTGTAGTTCAATGTAGAGTAGTAATGTACCCATCCTCTGGGGTTCAATGTGGAGTAGTAATGTAGCCATCCTCTGGCTGTAGTTCAATGTGGAGTAGTAATGTAGCCATCCTCTGGCTGTAGTTCAATGTGGAGTAGTAATGTAGCCATCCTCTGTGGTTCAATGTGGAGTAGTAATGTAGCCATCCTCTGGGGTTCAATGCAGAGTAGTAATGTAGCCATCCTCTGGGGTTCAATGTAGAGTAGTAATGTAGCCATCCTCTGGTTCAATGTGAAGTAGTAATGTACCCATCCTCTGGCTCAATGTGGAGTAGTAATGTAGCCATCCTCTGGCTCAATGTGAAGTAGTAATGTACCCATCCTCTGGTTCAATGTGGAGTAGTAATGTAGCCATCCTCTGGCTGTAGTTCAATGTGAAGTAGAAATGTAGCCATCCTCTGGCTCAATGTGAAGTAGTAATGTACCCATCCTCTGGGGTTCTCTGGGGTTCAATGTGGAGTAGTAATGTAACCATCCTCTGGCTGTAGTTCAATGTGGAGTAGTAATGTAGCCATCCTCTGGTTGAATGTGGAGTAGTAATGTAGCCATCCTCTGGCTCAATGTGGAGTAGTAATGTAGCCATCCTCTGTGGTTCAATGTGGAGTAGTAATGTAGCCATCCTCTGGGGTTCAATGTGGAGTAGTAATGTAGCCATCCTCTGGTTCAATGTGGAGTAGTAATGTAGCCATACTCTGGCTCAATGTGGAGTAGTAATGTAGCCATCCTCTGGCTGTAGTTCAATGTGGAGTAGTAATGTAGCCATCCTCTGGTTCAATGTGGAGTAGTAATGTAGCCATCCTCTGGCTCAATGTGGAGTAGTAATGTAGCCATCCTCTGTGGTTCAATGTGGAGTAGTAATGTAGCCATCCTCTGGGGTTCAATGTAGAGTAGTAATGTAGCCATCCTCTGGTTCAATGTGAAGTAGTAATGTACCCATCCTCTGGCTCAATGTGGAGTAGTAATGTAGACATCCTCTGGCTCAATGTGAAGTAGTAATGTACCCATCCTCTGGTTCAATGTGGAGTAGTAATGTAGCCATCCTCTGGCTGTAGTTCAATGTGAAGTAGAAATGTAGCCATCCTCTGGCTCAATGTGAAGTAGTAATGTACCCATCCTCTGGGGTTCTCTGGGGTTCAATGTGGAGTAGTAATGTAGCCATCCTCTGGCTGTAGTTCAATGTGGAGTAGTAATGTACCCATCCTCTGGCTGTAGTTCAATGTGGAGTAGTAATGTACCCATCCTCTGGCTCAATGTGAAGTAGAAATGTAGCAGGACTTTCATTCCACAGCAGTTTGTAACATCTTCATTTAATTTACTCAGTCATTATCAGTGGAAGCATTATCAATGTTTCAGTATTTCATCATAAACTGACTGTCATCATAAACTGACTGTCATCATAAACTGACTGTCATCAGTGTTTCAGTATTTCATCATAAACAGACTGTCATCATAAAGACTGTCATCATAAACTGACTGTCATCATAAACTGACTGTCATCATAAACTGACTGTCATCAGTATGTCATCATAAACTGACTGTCATCAGTGTTTCATCATAAACAGACTGTCATCATAAACTGACTGTCATCAGTGTTTCATCGTAAACTGACTGTCATCAGTGTTTCATCATAAACTGACTGTCATCAGTGTTTCATCATAAACAGACTGTCATCATAAACTGACTGTCATCAGTATTTCATCATAAACAGACTGTCATCATAAACTGACTGTCATCAGTGTTTCAGTACATGTGTTTCATGTACACTGAGTATACCAAACATTAGGAACACCTTCCTAATGTTCAGTTCACTTCCTTCCCCTTTTACCCCCAGAACAGCATCAATTTGTCAGAACATGGACACTACAAGGTGTGGAAAGCTTTCCACAGGAATGCTGGTCCATGTTGACCCCAATGCTTCCCACAGTGGTGTCATGTTAGCTGGATGTCCTTTGGGTGTTGGACCATTCTTGATACATACGTTTCTTGACAGACTCAAACAGGTGCGCCTGGCACCTACTACCATACCCCGTTCAAGAGCACTGAAATATGTTTCTTGCCCATCCACCCTCTGAATGGTACACATGCACACCGCTTGTCTCAATTGTCTCAAGGCTTAAAAATCCTGGCCTCTTCATATACACTGATTGAAGTGGATTTAAAAAGTTCAAATCAGAGATCATAGCTTTCCCCTGGATTCACCTGGATTCACCTGGATTCACCTGGTCAGTGGTGGAAAGAGCAGTGTTCTTAATGTTTGAATACTCAGCAGTATATTTACTGCTATTCGTCTATTCCTCTGTGTCTAACTTTCAGACACACACACACACACACACACACACACACACACACACACACACACACACACACACACAGAGACACACACACAAGCACTTACACATTTTTAAAGGCCCTCGAGTGTGTGTGTATGAATGCGTGCACGTGCCTGTGTGTGTGTCTGAATGCATGCACGTGCCTGTGTGTGTGTGTGAATGTGTGGATGTGCTTGTGTGTGTACCTCCAGGTTAAAGCAGTGTAAATGTGTCTAATTAGCTGTCTGAGTGGCTGCAGAAAGCTCTGACTCAGCGATTTTCCTCACTTTAAAGTCTGTTTTGTCTCTTTTCAATGTCTATACATCTAATAGACAACTTGTATATGAAGTTCCAGGAGTTTAAGGCTCAATGCGTATATATTGAGGACAGACTGAGTACGTCTATATTGAGGACAGACTGAGTACGTCTATATTGAGGACAGACTGAGTACGTCTATATTGAGGACAGACTGAGTACGTCTATATTGAGGACAGACTGAGTACGCCTATATTGAGGACAGACTGAGTACGTCTATATTGAGGACAGACTGAGTACGTCTATATTGAGGACAGACTGAGTACGTCTATATTGAGGACAGACTGAGTACGTCTATATTGAGGACAGACACGTCTATATTGAGGACAGACTGAGTACGTCTATATTGAGGACAGACTGAGTACGCCTATATTGAGGACAGACTGAGTACGCCTATATTGAGGACAGACTGAGTACGCCTATATTGAGGACAGACTGAGTACGTCTATATTGAGGACAGACTGAGTACGTCTATATTGAGGACAGACTGAGTACGTCTATATTGAGGACAGACTGAGTACGTCTATATTGAGGACGTCTATATTGAGGACAGACTGAGTACGTCTATATTGAGGACAGACTGAGTACGTCTATATTGAGGACAGACTGAGTACGTCTATATTGAGGACAGACTGAGTACGTCTATATTGAGGACAGACTGAGTACGTCTATATTGAGGACAGACTGAGTACTATATTGAGGACAGACTCTATATTGAGGACAGAGTCTATATTGAGGACAGACTCTATATTGAGGACAGACTCTAATGAGGACTATATTATTGAGGACAGACTCAATAGGTCTATATTGAGGACAGACTGAGTATGCCTATATTGAGGACAGACAGACGTCTAATGAGGACAGACTGAGTACGTCTATATTGAGGACAGACTCTATATTGAGGACAGATATGTCTATATTGAGGACAGACTGAGTACGTCTATATTGAGGACAGAGTACGTCTATATTGAGGACAGAAAAATTTGAGGACAGACTGAGTACGTCTATATTGAGGACAAGCCTCATTACAGACGGAGTTTGAGGACAGACTACGTCTATATTGAGGAACAGACGTCTCATTACAGACTAGATTTTAGGATTCAGTACGGAACAGACCTCATTACAGTAGAGTACGTCTATTTAGGATTCAGGGAACAATCCTCATTACATCCAAGTTTAGGATTCAGGGAACAGACCTCATTACATTGAGGACAGACTTTAGGATTATAGAGGACAGACAATAGGCCTCATTACATCCGAGTTTAGGATTCAGGGAACAGACCTCATTACAGTAGAGTTTAGGATTCAGGGAACAGACCTCATTACATTAGAGTTTAGGATTCAGGGAACAATCCTCATTACATCCGAGTTTAGGATTCAGGGAACAGACCTCATTACAGTAGAGTTTAGGATTCAGGGAACAGACCTCATTACAGTAGAGTTTAGGATTCAGGGAACAGACCTCATTACAGTAGAGTTTAGGATTCAGGGAACAATTCTCATTACATCCGAGTTTAGGATTCAGGGAACAGACCTCATTACAGTAGAGTTTAGGATTCAGGGAACAGACCTCATTACAGTAGAGTCTTTAGGGACTAAGTCTAATTATATCAGAGTCTTGGCTTCAGAGAACAAGTCTCATTTTTGTAAAATATTTGTTAATTTAACTTTTATTTAACTTCTTATGGCTGGAGGGGCAGTATTGAGTAGCTTGGATGAATAAGGTGCCCAGAGTAAACTGCATGCTACTCAGGCCCAGAAGCTAAGATATGCATATTATTAGTAGATTTGGATCGAAAACACGGGATCGGTATGACAACGGCCAGTGAAAGTGCAGGGCGCCAAATTTAAACAACAGAAATCTGATAATTAAAATTCCTCGAACATACAAGTATCTTATCACATTTTAAAGATTAAGTTGTTGTTAATCCCACCACAGTGGGTTATATTGGTGGGCCAGTATCCGAAAGGTTGCTTGATCGAACCCCGCTCCTGAACAAGGCATTAACCCACTGTTCCTATGTCGTCATTGTAAATAAGAATTTGTTCTAACCTCTTGAAGCTAGGGGGCACTTTTTATTTTTGGAAAAATAACATTCCGAAAGTAAACGGCCTATTTCTGAGGACCAGATGCTTGAATATGCATATAATTGACAGCTTAGGATAAAAAACACTCTAAAGTTTCCAAAACTGTAAAAAATATTGTCTGTGAGTATAACAGAACTGATATTGCAGGCGAAAGCCTGAGAAAAATCCAATCAGGAAATGACTCTTATTTTGAAACCTCTGTGTTCCTATGAATCCCTATTGCATGCATCCCTATTGACCATTGAAAGGGATATCAACCAGAAACACCTTCACTAAGGTGTCTACAGCCTTTAGATGTAGTTTCTGGCCTTTATTTTGAAGAATGAGCGTGAATGACCACATTTTGTAAGTCCCGTAATTGTCCCAGTTGATATATTATCGAATAGATATTTGAAAAACACCTTGAGGTTTGATTATAAAAAACGTTTGCCATGTTTCTGTCGACATTATGGATATCATTTGAAATTTTTGTCTGCGTTGTCGTGATCGCTATTTCCGGTGGATTCCTGGGCATAAACGCACCAAACTAACGAAGGTATTTGGATGTAAAAAATATATCTTTATGGAACAAAAGGAACATTTGTTGTCTAACTGGGAGTCTCGTGAGTGAAAACAAGAAGATCATCAAAGGTAAATGCTTAATTTGATTGCTTTTCTGATTTGTGACCAAGCTTCCTGATGCTAAGTGGAAATAATACTATGCTAGGCTATCGATAAACTTACACTAATGCTTGTATTGCTTTCGCTGTAAAGCATAATTTCAAAATCTGAGACGACAGGGTGATTAACAAAAGGCTAAGCTGTGTTTCTGTCATGCCCTGGTCTTAGTATTTTGTGTTTTCTTTATTATTTTGGGTGTGACATGGGTTTATTATGTGGTGTGTTTTGTCTTGGGTTTTTTGTAGGTGTTGGGATTGTGAATTAGTAGGGTTATCTAGAAAAGTCTATGGTTGCCTGAAGTGGTTCTCAATCAGAGGCAGATGTTTATCGTTGTCTCTGATTGGGAACCATATTTAGGCGACCATATTCTTTGAGTGTTTTGTGGGTGATTGTTCCTGTTCCTGTGTTAGTTTGCACCAGTTTAGGCTGTTTCGGTTTTCACGTTACGTTTCTTGTTTTGTAGTGTATAGCCACATTGCATTTTGGTCCGACTCTCCTTCACATAAAGAAAGCTGTTACAGTTTCGCTATATTTCACATGTGATTTCATGAATATGAATATTTTCTAGTAATATTTTTGGACTGTTGTGCTATGCTATTCAGCAGTTGCTTATGATAATCCCTCTCGGAGCCGGGAGGGGTAGTTCTAAGAGGTTTTAATTGACTTGCCTGGTTCTTGATGATCCGATAAATGGTTGATTTAGATGCAATCTTACTGGCAGCAATATCCTCGCCCGTGAAGTCCTTTTTGTTTAAAGCAATGATGACGGCACATGTTTCCTTGCAGGTAACCATGGCTGAAAGAGGAAGAACACCACCCTCCTTTTGAAGCTTCCTGTCTGTTATTCAAACTCAATCAACATGACTGAGTGATCTCCAGCCTTGTCCTCGTCAACACTCACACCTGTGTTAACGAGAGAATCAGACATGATGTCAGCTGGTCCTTTTGTGGCAGGGCTGAAATACAGTGGAAATGTTTTTTGGAGATTCAGTTAATTTGCATGGAAAAGAGGGACTTTGCGATTAAGAGTGAATTAACAGTCTCCACATTCCATCTTGAACAGACCCATTACAGAGTGAATTAACAGTCAGATGAGAGAGGAGATACTGCAGGAAGGAGAGATGAGAGGTAGAGATACAGTGTGTGAAAGTATTCACCCCCCTGGCATTTTTCATATTTTGTTGTCTTACAATCTGGAATTAAACTGAATTTTTGGGGGGTTTGTATCATTTGAGTTACACAACATGCCTACCACTTTCAAAATGAAAAATACGTTTTATTTGTGACACAAGCAAGAAAAAACTGATTTTTTTAAATGTTTTTTATTTCACCCGAACGAAAGGCGGCCAAATGAGGTGTTGGCTTTAGGGATGATCAGTGAGATACACCTGCTGGAGCGCGTGCTACGGATGGGTGTTGCCATCGTGACCAGTGAACTGAGATAAGGCGGAGCTTTACCTAGCAGGGACTTGTAGATGACCTGGAGCCAGTGGGTCTGGCGACGAATATGTAGCGAGTGCCAGCCGACTAGAGCATACAAGTCGCAGTGGTGGGTGGTATAAGGTGCTTTAGTGACAAAACGGATGGCACTGTGATAAACTGCATCCAGTTTGCTGAGTAGAGTGTTGGAGGCAATTTTGTAGATGACATCGCCGAAGTTGAGGATCGGTAGGATAGTCAGTTTTACTAGGGTAAGTTTGGCGGCGTGAGTGAAGGAGGCTTTGTTGCGGAATAGAAAGCCGACTCTTAATTTGATTTTTGATTGGAGATGTTTGATATGAGTCTGGAAGGAGAGTTTACAGTCTAGCCAGACACCTAGGTACTTATAGGCGTCCACATATTCAAGGTCGGAACCATCCAGGGTGGTGATGCTCGTCGGGCATGCGGGTGCAGGCAGCGATCGGTTGAAAAGCATGCATTTGGTTTTACTGGCGTTTAAGAGCAGTTGGAGGCCACGGAAGGAGTGTTGTGTGGCATTGAAGCTCGTTTGGAGGTTAGATAGTGTCCAAGGACGGGCCGGAAGTATATAGAATGGTGTCGTCAGCGTAGAGGTGGATCAGGGAATCGCCCGCAGCAAGAGCAACATCATTGATATATACAGTGAAAAGAGTCGGCCCGAGAATTGAACCCTGTGGCACCCCCATAGAGACTGCCAGAGGACCGGACAGCATGCCCTCTGATTTGACACACTGAACTCTGTCTGCAAAGTAATTGGTGAACCAGGCAAGGCAGTCATCCGAAAAACCGAGGCTACTGAGTCTGCCGATAAGAATATGGTGATTGACAGAGTCGAAAGCCTTGGCAAGGTCGATGAAGATGGCTGCACAGTACTGTCTTTTATCGATGGCGGTTATGATACCGTTTAGTACCTTGAGTGTGGCTGAGGTGCACCCGTGACTGGCTCGGAAACCAGATTGCACAGCGGAGAAGGTACGGTGGGATTCGAGATGGTCAGTGATCTGTTTGTTGACTTGGCTTTCGAAGACCTTAGATAGGCAGGGCAGGATGGATATAGGTCTGTAACAGTTTGGGTCCAGGGTGTCTCCCCCTTTGAAGAGGGGGATGACTGCGGCAGCTTTCCAATCCTTGGGGATCTCAGACGATATGAAAGAGAGGTTGAACAGGCTGGTAATAGGGGTTGCGACAATGGCGGCGGATAGTTTCAGAAAAAGAGGGTCCAGATTGTCAAGCCCAGCTGATTTGTACTGGTCCAGGTTTTGCAGCTCTATCAGAACATCTGCTATCTGGATTTGGGTAAAGGAGAACCTGGAAGGGCTTGGGCGAGAAGCTGCCGTGGGGGCGGAGCTGTTGGCTGAGGTTGGAGTAGCCAGGCGGAAGGCATGGCCAGCCGTTGAGAAATGCTTGTTGAAGTTTTCGATAATCATGGATTTATCAGTGGTGACCGTGTTACCTAGCCTCAGTGCAGTGGGCAGCTGGGAGGAGGTGCTCTTGTTCTCCATGGACTTCACAGTGTCCCAGAACATTTTGGAGTTGGAGCTACAGGATGCAAACTTCTGCCTGAAGAAGCTGGCCTTAGCTTTCCTGACTGACTGCGTGTATTGGTTCCTGACTTCCCTGAACAGTTGCATATCGCGGGGACTATTGAGCGGGGACTATTGAGCGTAAATATTCGTAATACACATTTTGCAGCAATTACAGCTGCAAGTCTCTTTTAGTTTCATCTGACCAGAGTACCTTCTGTTTGGGGAGTCTCCCTCAGTACCTTCTGTTTGGGGAGTCTCCCGCAGTACCTTCTGTTTGGGGAGTCTCCCACAGTACCTTCGGTTTGGGGAGTCTCCCGCAATACCTTCTGTTTGGGGAGTCTCCCACAGTAACTTCTGTTTGCGGAGTCACCCACAGTAACTTCTGTTTGGGGAGTCATTACCTTCAGTCTCCCAGTACCTTCCATATGTTTGGGGAGTCTCCCACGGTACATTCTTCCATCAGTACCTTCTTCCATCTGTTTGGGGAGTCTCCCACGGTACCTTCTTCCATCTGTTTGGGGAGTACAGTACCTTCTGTTTGGGGAGTCTCCGGAGTCACCCACAGTAACTTCTGTTTGGGGAGTTCCCCATACCTTCTGTTTGGGAGTCTCTACCTTCTGTTTGGGAGACAGTACCTTCTTCCATATGTTTGGGGAGTCTCCCACAGTACATTCTTCCATCTGTTTGGGGAGTCTCCCACGGTACCTTCTTCCATCTGTTTGGGAGTCTCCCACAGTACCTTCTGTTTGGGGAGTCTCCCATACCTTCTTCCATCTGTTTGGGGAGTCTCCCACAGTACTTCTGTTTGGGGAGTCTCCCACAGTAACTTCTGTTTGCGGAGTCACCCACAGTACCTTCTGTTTGGGGAGTCTCCCACAGTACCTTCTGTTTGGGGAGTCTCCAACAGTACCTTCTTCCATATGTTTGGGGAGTCTCCCACAGTACCTTCTTCCATATGTTTGGGGAGTCTCCCACAGTACCTTCTGTTTGGGGAGTCTCCCACACTACCTTCTTCCATATGTTTGTGGAGTCTCCCACAGTACCTTCTTCCATCTGTTTTCTGGAGTCTCCCACGGTATCTTCTTCCATATGTTTGGGGAGTCTCCCACAGTACCTTCTTCAATATGTTTGGGGAGTCTCCCACAGTACCTTCTTCCATCTGTTTGGGAGTCTCCCACAGTACCTTCTTCCATATGTTTGGGAGTCTCTCACAGTACCTTCTTCCATCTGTTTGGGGAGTCTCCCACGGTATCTTCTTCCATCTGTTTGGGGAGTCTCCCACAGTACCTTCTTCCATCTGTTTGGGGAGTCTCCCACAGTACCTTCTTCCATCTGTTTGGGGAGTCTCCCACGGTACCTTCTTCCATATGTTTGGGGAGTCTCCCACAGTACCTTCTTCCATATGTTTGGGGAGTCTCCCACAGTACCTTCTTCCATATGTTTGGGGAGTCTCCCACAGTACCTTCTTCCATATGTTTGGGGAGTCTCCCACAGTACCTTCTTCCATATGTTTGGGGAGTCTCCCACGTGCCTTTTGGTGAACACCAAACGAGTTTGCTTCTCTTTTCTTTAAGCAAGCTTTGCAGCACCTCTCGTAATACTGTTGTATATATACACTGAGATCATGTGACAGATCATGTGACACTTAAATAAAGTCCACCTGTGTGCAATCTAACTAATTATGTTACTTCTGAGGGTAATTGGTTGCACCAGATCTTATTTAGGGGCTTCGTAGGAAAGGGGGTTCCGGTTGGATTTGCGGTCGCATCTACACTTCGGTCCGCAGGTAGTATAACTTTTCATATAACTTTTCATTACATTTCGTTATAGTACAACGGTTTGATTTGTCTAATCTTAGCAATTTCTTCTTAGCTAGGTACATAGCCGTCTTTGTATCAACGATAATTGCATAATTATCATATTTCGTCGTCTAACGTATCTGCCCAGCAGCTAGCTAAGCAGCTAGCTAACATCCACTGTCCACCAGCACTGTAGAAACTATTACACTCAAATGAACGACTCGATTAGCGTAGTGTCAGCTAGCTACATAGTTGTCTTCGCTGTCTTCGTATCCAAGATAATTGTGCAGTTTAGAGTGTGTAGACTTAGAGTGATTATCTTAATTTACCGAGGTTAGAGCCAGCTATTTGTCGTCCTTAACGTAGGAAATGCTGCTAGCTAGCTAGCCAACAGCTAGCCAACCTCTACCGAATTGAACTCCAACTACCCGGTCAACATTGCGTCGCTCCACAGGTAGTATCACATTTTCATTTCACTTCATTACAGTACAACGGTTTGATTTGTTTGATCGTAGCTAGCCAGCTACATAGCCGTCTTTGTTTCTAAGACAATTGTGTAGTCTAGAGCGATTTTCTAGGTTAGCTGGCCAGCTATTGTCGTTCTTTTAACGTAGCTAGCCAGCTAGCCCCCGAATAGCAGCACTGTAGTAACTATTACAGTACAACGGTTTGTTTTGTTTGATCGTAGCTAGCTAGCTACATAGCCGTCTTTGTATCTAAGACAATTGTGTAGCTTAGAGCGATTTTCTAGGTTAGCTGGCCAGCTATTGTCGTTCTTTTAACGTAGCTAGCCAGCTAGCCCCCGAATAGCAGCACTGTAGTAACTATTACAGTACAACGGTTTGTTTTGTTTGATCGTAGCTAGCTAGCTACATAGCCGTCTTTGTATCTAAGAAAATTGTGAAGCCTAGAGCGATTTTCTAGGTTAGCTGGCCAGCTATTGTCGTTCTTTTAACGTAGCTAGCCAGCTAGCCCCGAATAGCAGCACTGTAGTAACTATTACAGTACAACGGTTTGTTTTGTTTGATCGTAGCTAGCTAGCTACATAGCCGTCTTTGTATCTAAGACAATTGTGTAGCCTAGAGCGATTTTCTAGGTTAGCTAGCCAGCTATTGTCGTTCTTTTAAGGTAACGTAACGCAATCAACCTGCTAGCTAGCCAGCTAGCCCCGAATAGCAGCACTGTAGAAACTATTACACTCGACGGAACGACTTGATTAGTGTAGTGTCAACATCGCAGCCACTACCAGCTAGCCTACTCCAGCAGTACTGTATCATTTCAATCATTTTAGTCAATAAGATTCTTCTGTTTAACTTTCTGAACATTCGGACGTGTAGTCCACTTGTCATTCCAATCTCCTTTGCATTAGCGTAGCCTCTTCTGTACCCTGTCAACTATGTGTCTATCTATCCCTGTTCTCTCCTCTCTGCACAGACCATACAAACGCTCCACACCGCGTGGCCGCGGCCACCTAATCTGGTGGTCCCAGCGCGCACGACCCACGTGGAGTTCCTGGTCTCAGGTAGCCTCTGGAACTGCCGATCTGCGGCCAACAAGGCAGAGTTCATCTAAGCCTATGCCTCCCTCCAGTGACTTCCTGGCACTGACGGAAACATGGATCACCACAGATAACACTGCTACTCCTACTGCTCTCTCTTCGTCCGCCCACGTGTTTCGCACACCCCGAGAGCTTCTGGTCAGCGGGGTGGTCGGGATCCTCATCTCTCCCAAGTGGTACCCATCTATCTTCGCCTCCTTTGAATTCCATGCTGTCACAGTTACCAGCCCTTTCAAGCTTAACATCCTTATCATTTATCGCCCTCCAGGTTCCCTCGGAGAGTTCATTAATGAGCTTGATGCCTTGATAAGCTCCTTTCCTGCTCACCTCTCACAGTCCTGGGGACTTTAACCTCCCCACGTCTACCTTTGACTCATTCCTCTCTGCCTCCTTCTTTCCACTCCTCTCCTCTTTTGACCTCACCCTCTCACCTTCCCCCCTGCAATACGCTCGACCTCATCTTTACTAGATGCTGTTCTTCCACTAACCTCATTGCAACTCCCCTCCAAGTCTCCGACCACTACCTCGTATCCTTTTCCCTCTCGCTCTCATCCAACACTTCCCACACTGCCCCTACTCGGATGGTATCGCGCCGTCCCAACCTTCGCTCTCTCTCCCCGCTACTCTCTCCTCTTCCATCCTATCATCTCTTCCCTCTGCTCATACCTTCTCCAACCTATCTCCTGATTCTGCCTCCTCAACCCTCCTCTCTTCCCTTTCTGCATCCTTTGACTCTCTATGTCCCCTATCCTCCATCGGTCCTCCCCTCCCGCTCCGTGGCTCGATGACTCATTGGAGCTCACAGAACAGAGCTCCGGGCAGCGGAAATGGAGGAAAACTACCTTCTCCCTGCGGACCTGGCATCCTTTCACTCCCTCCTCTCTACATTTTCCTCCTCTGTCTCTGCTGCTAAAGCCACTTTCTACCACTCTAAATTCCAAGCATCTGCCTCTAACCCTAGGAAGCTCTTTGCCACCTTCTCCTCCCTCCTGAATCCTCCTCCCCCTCCCCCCCTCCTCCCTCTCTGCAGATGACTTCGTCAACCATTTTAGGTCGACGACATCCGATCCTCGTTTGCTAAGTCAAACGACACCGCTGGTTCTGCTCACACTGCCCTACCCTGTGCTCTGACCTCTTTCTCCCCTTCTCTCCAGATGAAATCGCTTCTTGTGACGGCCGGCCACCCAACAACCTGCCCGCTTGACCCTATCCCTCCTCTCTTCTCCAGACCATTTCCGGAGACCTTCTCCCTTACCTCACCTCGCTCATCAACTCATCCCTGACCGCTGGCTACGTCCCTTCCGTCTTCAAGAGAGGAGAGTTGCACCCCTTCTGAAAAACCTACACTCGATCCCTCCGATGTCAACAACTACAGACCAGTATCCCTTCTTTCTTTTCTCTCCAAAACTCTTGAACGTGCCGGCCAGCTCTCCGCTATCTCTCTCAGAATGACCTTCTTGATCCAAATCAGTCAGGTTTCAAGACTAGTCATTCAACTGGACTGCTCTTCTCTGTATCACGGAGGCGCTCCGCACTGCTAAAGCTAACTCTCTCTCCTCTGCTCTCATCCTTCTAGACCTATCGGCTGCCTTCGATACTGTGTGAGTTGGGCATCTCCGGCGCGGCCCACGCTTGGATTGCGTCCTACCTGACAGGTCGCTCCTACCAGGTGGCGTGGCGAGAATCTGTCTCCTCGCCACGCGCTCTCACCACTGGTGTCCCCCAGGGCTCTGTTCTAGGCCCTCTCCTATTCTCGCTATACACCAAGTCACTTGGCTCTGTCATAACCTCACATGGTCTCTCCTATCATTGCTATGCAGACGACACACAATTAATCTTCTCCTTTCCCCCTTCTGATGACCAGGTGGCGAATCGCATCTCTGCATGTCTGGCAGACATATCAGTGTGGATGACGGATCACCACCTCAAGCTGAACCTCGGCAAGACGGAGCTGCTCTTCCTCCCGGGGAAGGACTGCCCGTTCCATGATCTCGCCATCACGGTTGACAACTCCATTGTGTCCTCCTCCCAGAGCGCTAAGAACCTTGGCGTGATCCTGGACAACACCCTGTCGTTCTCAACCAACATCATGGCGGTGGCCCGTTCCTGTAGGTTCATGCTCTACAACATCCGCAGTACGACCCTGCCTAGGTCCTAATCCAGGCACTTGTCATCTCCCGTCTGGATTACTGCAACTCGCTGTTGGCTGGGCTCCCTGCCTGTGCCATTAAACCCTACAACTCATCCAGAACGCCGCAGCCCGTCTGGTGTTCAACCTTCCCAAGTTCTCTCACGTCACTCCGCTCCTCCGCTCTCTCCACTGGCTTCCAGTTGAAGCTCGCATCCGCTACAAGACCATGGTGCTTGCCACGGAGCTGTTACCTCCAGGCTCTGATCAGGCCCTACACCCAAGCAAGGGCGTTCATCCACCTCTGGCCTGCTCGCCTCCCTACCATTGAGGAAGTACAGTTCCCGCTCAGCCCATCAAAACTGTTCGCTGCTCTGGCCCCCCAATGGTGGAACAAACTCCCTCACGACGCCAGGACAGCGGAGTCAATCACCACCTTCCGGAGACACCTGAAACCCCACCTCTTCAAGGAATACCTAGGATAGGATAAGTAATCCTTCTCACCACCCCCCCTTAATGATTTAGATGCACTATTGTAAAGTGGCTGTTCCACTGGATGTCAGAAGGTGAATTCACCAATTTGTAAGTCGCTCTGGATAAGAGCGTCTGCTAAATGACTTAAAGTAATGTAAATGGAATACATATACTGTACACCCACCACTTTTTCATCATTTTTGGGGGGATTTTTTGAAAGAAGTGATTTTTTTAATTTCATTTCAGATATCAGGTGAAGGAGGAGAACAGATGAGGATAAATACAGGAAGAATAATCAGGTGAAGGAGGAGAACAGATGAGGATAAATACAGGAAGAATAATCAGGTGAAGGAGGAGAACAGATGAGGATAAATACAGGAAGAATAATCAGGTGAAGGAGGAGAACAGATGAGGATAAATACAGGAAGAATAATCAGGTGAAGGAGGAGAACAGATGAGGATAAATACAGGAAGAATAATCAAGTGAAGGAGGAGAACAGATGAGGATAAATACAGGAAGAATAATCAGGTGAAGGAGGAGAACAGATGAGGATAAATACAGGAAGAATAATCAGGTGAAGGAGGAGAACAGATGAGGATAAATACAGGAAGAATAATCAGGTGAAGGAGGAGAACAGATGAGGATAAATACAGGAAGAATAATCAGGTGAAGGAGGAGAACAGATGAGGATAAATACAGGAAGAATAGTTAGTTTCAGTTTTTGCCAGTAGACATTTCTAGAGGTGGTTAGCTACAGACACAATATTTCCATACAGACAGAGTATTACTGACTTAGAGAACATTGTGAATTCTGAGGTATTGTCCTCAGTGATTTTCATAAAAATACAAATCGTGAAACATTTAAAAGTGATCCTTTTTAGATAAAACTATACTAAATACTGCATATTCATGTCACCAAATAATTGATTAAAACACACTGTTTGGCAGTGAAGGTCTACAGTAGCCTCAACAGCACTCTGTAAGGTAGCACCATGGTGTAGCCAGAGGACAGCTAGCTTCCATCGCCTTCTGGGTACAGTGACTTAAATACAAAGCCTAGGAGTGTAAGGATTGATGCTGGCAGACGAGAAGCAAGTACAGGGAGTGAACATTTAATTACCAACGGACATTGTACAGAACAGGACAGCGTAGCAGATACTCTTATCCAGAGAGATTATCCTGAGACAGCAACATGGAAAAATCATACCAATACATTTTCCCTGAACAAAGAGGATTTATCAGAAAAGTCCATTCAAACCATACCATGCCATACAATGAATTAATATACTATACCATGCTATACAATGCATTAAAATACTATACCATGCTATACAATGAATTAATATACTATACCATGCTATACAATGCATTAATATACTATACCATCCTATACTATACAATGCATTAATATACTATACCATGCTATACAATTCATTAATATACAATACAATACCGTCCTATGCTATATAATGCATTAATATACTATACCATTGTAACGCCGTTCTTCGTTTGTCGAAAGAGAGTCGGACCGAAATGCAACGTGTTGGTTACTCATGTTTTTAATGAAACAAATGACGATACATGAAATAACTTATAAATACAAAAACAACAAACGGAACGTGAAAAAAATATATACAGCCTGTCTGGTGAAACACTAACACAGAGACAGGAAAAATCACCCACCAAATACACAGTGAAACCCAGGCTACCTAAATACGGTTCCCCATCAGAGACAACAAGAATCACCTGACACTGATTGAGAACCGCCTCAGGCAGCCAAGCCTAAACTAGACATACCTCTAATCAACCACAATCCCAATGCCTACAAAAACCCCAATACGACAACACAATAAACGCATGTCACACCCTGGCCTGAACAAATAAATAACGAAAACACAAAATACATTGACCAAGGCGTGACAGAACACCCCCCTAAGGTGCGGACTCCC
Source organism: Oncorhynchus masou masou (assembly GCF_036934945.1). NCBI lineage: Eukaryota > Metazoa > Chordata > Actinopteri > Salmoniformes > Salmonidae > Oncorhynchus > Oncorhynchus masou. Next base: position 96,756,028 of record NC_088223.1, read on the forward strand.
GGACGCACCTCAAAACCATAGGGAGGGTCCGGGTGGGTGTCTGTCCATGGTGGCGGTTCCGGCTCGGGACGTGGACCCCACTCCATTAATGTCATAGTTCCTCCCCTACGCGTCCTGGGATAATCCACCCTCGCCGCCGACCATGGCCTAGTAGTCCTCACCCAGAACCCCACTGGACTGAGGGGCAGCTCGGGACAGACGGGCATCTCGGGACAGAGGGATAGCTCAGGACAGAAGGGCAGCTCGGGACAGAAGGGCATCTCGGGACAGAGGGGCAGCTCGGGACAGAGAGGCAGCTCAGGACAGAGGGGCAGCTCGGGACAGAGGAAGCCCAGCACTGAGAGGAAGCCCAGCACTGAGAGGAAGCCCAGCACTGAGAGGAAGCCCAGCACTGAGAGGAAGCCCAGCCAGGCAGTTGAATCCGGCAGATCCTGGCTGGCTGGCAGTTCTGGCAGATCCTGGCTGACTGGCGGATCTGGAAGAGTCTGGTTGACTAACGGATCTGGAAGAGTCTGGTTGACTAGCGGATCTGGAAGAGTCTGGCTGACTGGCAGATCTGGAAGAGTCTGGCTGACTAGCAGATCTGGAAGAGTCTGGTTGACTGGCAGATCTGGAAGAGTCTGGTTGACTGGCAGATCTGGAAGAGTCTGGCTGACTGGCAGATCTGGAAGAGTCTGGTTGACTGGCAGATCTGGAAGAGTCTGGTTGACTGGCAGATCTGGAAGAGTCTGGCTGACTGGCAGATCTGGAAGAGTCTGGCTGACTGGCAGATCTGGAAGAGTCTGGCTGACTGGCAGATCTGGAAGAGTCTGGCTGACTGGCGGCTCTGGCTGCTCCATGCAGATTGACAGCTCTGGCGGCTTCTTGCAGACTGACAGCTCCTTGCAGACTGGCAGCTCCTTGCAGACTGGCAGCTCCTTGCAGACTGGCAGCTCCTTGCAGACTGGCAGCTCCATGCAGACTGGCAGCTCCGGCAGCGCAGGAGAGGCGAGGCGCACTGTAGGCCTGATGCGTGGTGCTGGCACTGGTGGTACTGGGGCGAGGACACGCACAGGAAGCCTGGTGCGGGGAGCTGCCACCGGAGGGCTGGTGTGTGGAGGTGGCACAGGATGGGCTAGACCGTGAAGGCGCACTGTAGATCTTGAGAGCAGTGTTGGCACAGGACGTGCAAGGCTAGGGATGTGCACAGGAGGCCTGGTGCGTGAGGCTGGCACCAACTTCACCAGCCGACTAACACGCACCTCAGGACGAGTATGGAGCGGTGACCCAGGTGCCATTAAATCCCTGACACGTTCCGTCGGGCGGATTCCATGCAAAAAGCACCAACACAGCAACTCCCTCCTTTCTCTCTCCTCCAATTTCCCCATTAACTCCTTCACAGTCTCTGCTTCGCTCACCTCCAACACCGGTTCTGGTCTCCTCCTTGGCTCCTCACGATAAACAGGGAGAGTGAGCTCAGGTCTGACTCCTGACTCTGCCACACTCTCACTGAGCCCCCCCCAATAAATTTTTGGGGCTGACTCTCGGGCTTCCATCCGCGTCGCCGCGCTGCCTCCTCATACCGGCGCCTCTCAGCTCTCTCCGCCTCCAGTTCTTCTTTGGGGCGGCGATATTCTCCAGGCTGATCCCAGGGTCCTTCTCCGAACAATTTCTCCTCCCAAGTCCAGAAGTCCTGTGATCGCTGTTGCTGCCTTTGTTGCTTCTCCTGTGGCTCCTGCCCGTTGACACGCTGCTCGGTCCGTGTGTGGTGGGTGATTCTGTAACGGCGTTCTACGTTTGTCGAAAGAGAGTCGGACCGAAATGCCGCGTATTGGTTACTCATGTTTTTAATGAAACAAATGACGATACATGAAATAACTTATAAATACAAAAACAACAAACGGAACGTGAAAAAAACCTATACAGCCTGTCTGGTGAAACACTAACACAGAGACAGGAAAAATCACCCACCAAATACACAGTGAAACCCAGGCTACCTAAATACAGTTCCCCATCAGAGACAACAAGAATCACCTGACTCTGATTGAGAACCGCCTCAGGCAGCCAAGCCTAAACTAGACACACCCCTAATCAACCACAATCCCAATGCCTACAAAAACCCCAATACGACAACACAATAAACCCATGTCACACCCTGGCCTGAACAAATAAATAACGAAAACAAAAAATACAATGAACAAGGTGTGACAACCATGCTATACAATTCATTAATATACAATACCATCCTATGCTATACAATGCATTAATATACTATACCATGCTATACATAGCATTAATATACTCTACCATGCTATACAATGCATTAATATACTATACCATGCTATACAATGCATTAATATACAATACCATCCTATAATATA
>NC_088223.1:96763387-96965887 GCF_036934945.1 Oncorhynchus masou masou
TGTATGTGCATGGTTGAGAACAAGTGGTCTACAGGTAGATGGCACCACCAACTTCCTGCTATTTGCCTCTGACCCAAGATAGAGTATGTGGTTGTCTACTGTGTAAATCCCCCGACATGAAGATTGACTGTCCCCAGCTAAGGCCTTGTCAAACAAGCATTTCAAGGTTGCGTCATATTTCTGCAGTGTAGCAACATTTTGCGGAACATCCCATTGCACCTCTAACCCAGACACATCAGCAACAGGTACAGGGGTTCCCACATACTTCTCAAGACTTCTCACGGCGGCGTGACTTTCTGAGTCCTTTGGTTCAGAACTATCTGTCAGACTATCACACAAGTCAGTCAGAGGTTATAAAACAGCTTTGGCCTGGGCAGTGACAACTGAACATGACACCTGAACATCAGACTGGCAAACTGACTGCTCATATAGCTGTCACTTCCCAACAGATCAGAGAGTACAGGCACATCCTTCCCCAAAATCATCTCAAAAGGTAGCTTCTCCATTACCCCAACTTTGAGGTATTCCTGACCTTGAATCTCTACTGTGAGCTCAGCTGTGGGCTGCTGCGACTGGTCACCATGAACACATTGGATCAGTGTCTGATGACCGTAATCAATATCATGAACGTTACCTTTTCTGATCAATGACAGGGAACTACCGGTGTCTATCATTGCAGTAAGACTTTTACCATTCACTGTCACAGGTACCAAACCTGATCCTTCCCCCTCTCTGGGTACCATTCACTGTTACAGGTACCAAGCCTGACCCTTCCCCCTCTCTGGGGTACCATTCACTGTTACAGGTACCAAGCCTGACCCTTCCCCCTCTCTGGGTACCATTCACTGTTACAGGTACCAAGCCTGACCCTTCCCACTCTCTGGGTACCATTCACTGTTACAGGTACCAAGCCTGACCCTTCCCCCTCTCTGGGTACCATTCACTGTTACAGGTACCAAGCCTGACCCTTCCCCCCCTCTGGGTACCATTCACTGTTACAGGTACCAAGCCTGACCCTTCCCCCTCTCTGGGTACCATTCACTGTTACAGGTACCAAGCCTGACCCTTCCCCCTCTCTGGGTACCATTCACTGTTACAGGTACCAAGCCTGACCCTTCCCCCCCTCTGGGTACCATTCACTGTTACAGGTACCAAGCCTGACCCTTCCCACTCTCTGGGTACCATTAACTGTTACAGGTACCAAGCCTGACCCTTCCCCCTCTCTGGGTACCATTCACTTTTACAGGTGCCAAGCCTGACCCTTCCCCCTCTCTGGGTACCATTCACTGTTACAGGTACCAAGCCTGACCCTTCCCCACTGTCTATTCTGAACCCTTCCCCCTCTCTGGGTACCATTCACTTTAACAGGTACCAAGCCTGACCCTTCCCCCTCTCTGGGTACCATTCACTGTTACAGGTACCAAGCCTGACCCTTCCCCCTCTCTGGGTACCATTCACTGTTACAGGTACCAAGCCTGACCCTTCCCCTCTCTGGGTACCATTCACTGTTACAGGTACCAAGCCTGACCCTTCCCCCTCTCTGGGTACCATTCACTGTTACAGGTACCAAGCCTGACCCTTCCCCCTCTCTGGGTACCATTCACTGTTACAGGTACCAAGCCTGACCCTTCCAGAGTCTGTCTATTCTGAACCCTTCCCCTCTCTGGGTACCATTCACTTTAACAGGTACCAAGCCTGACCCTTCCCCCTCTCTGGGTACCATTCACGTTTACAGGTGCCAAGCCTGACCCTTCCCCCTCTCTGGGTACCATTCACTTTAACAGGTACCAAGCCTGACCCTTCCCCCTCTCTGGGTACCATTCACTGTTACAGGTACCAAGCCTGACCCTTCCAGAGTCTGTCTATTCTGAACACCATCCCCCTCTCTGGGTACATAACAGTAACCTGAGAGCTTGAATTTACGTAGGGGACACATTGAAGCTTTGTGCCCCTGCTGCCAGCAGTAAAAATAGGTCGGACCACTACCATCAGAGCGAACTGCATGATCCCTTACCTCCCTCCTCGCAGACACATAACCCCCAGAGTTACCTCCACCATCTCTGGCGTCACTGATGTCCCTTGTGTCTCTGAGACTACTTGGAGCGGGTGCTGCAGGTCGGGGTGGGCCCCCTTTATGTGCATTAACTTCTTGAAACTCCCCAACCCGGATCCGGGTTTGTGACTAAAGCCTCAGGCTCATTAGCATAACGCAACGTTAACGATTTCTGAAAATCGCAAATAAAATTAAAATAATGCGTTTGCTCTCAAGCTTAGCCTTTTCTTAACAACACTGTCATCTCAGATTTTCAAATTATGCTTTTGAACCATAGAAATTGACTAATTTGTGTAAGAGTATGCAAAGCTAGCATAGCATTTTGTGTAGCATGTAGCACGCAACATTTTCACAAAAACCAGATAACTAAATAAACAAAATCATTTACCATTGAAGAGCTTCTGATGTTTTCAATGAGAAGGCTCTCAGTCACATACCAAATGCGCAGTGTTTCCTGAAAGCGTCTGTGTGTAGGAGAAATCGTTCCGTTTTCTACATTGCGTCTGGCTACCGAAACGAACCGAAAATGCAGTCACCTACAACGTGAAACTTTTTCCGGATTAACTACATAATATCGACCGAAACATGGCAAACGTTGTTTGGAATCAATCCTCAAGGTGTTTTTTCACATATCTCTTCATTGACATGCAGTTCGTGGAAGCTTGCTTTCCTCTCTGTATCGCATGGAAAAATACTGGCAGGTGACTTTTGCACACCAATTTCGGAGCAGGACACCGGGCGGACACGTGGTAAATGTGGTCTGTTATGGTCAATCTTCCAATGATCTGCCCACAAATACGTCACAATGCTGCAGACACCTTGGGGAAACGACAGAAAGGGTTGACTCATTCCTCTTGCGTTCACAGCCATATAAGGAGATCATGAAAAACAGAGCCTCAAAAATCCTTGTCATTTCCTGGATGCCATCTCATCTTGGTTTTGCCTGAAGCTCACGTTATAGAGCACGCACAGAGAAGATCTTTGTATTTCTGGACACGTCAGAGTGTTTTCTTTCGAACGGTAGCAATTATATGCATAGTCGAGCATCTTTTTGTGACAAAATATCTTGTTAAAAACGGGAACGTTTTTCATCCAAAAATGAAATTGCGCCCCCAGAGCATCAACAGGTTAAGGTACTGCAGTGCGCCATCCCACCACTGCCATCATATGTCACATTGAGTAGGCCAGAAGGCTATACTGGAAAACCTAACCTCTATCACGTAGAGTAGGCCAGAAGACTATACTGGAAAACCTAACCTCCATCACGTAGAGTAGGCCAGAAGGCTATACTGGAAAACCTAACCTCTATCAAAATAAAAAGATGGCAGAGCCGCAAATGTTCTTCTGTGCTTCAGGGTGTTTATTTACATAGTGATTCCTGAACAAAAACAACAGTACTGTCATCAAACATACACCTTATGGGACAGCTTAAAAAAATTAATAATAACAAAAAATAAATAAAAAAAAAAACACAAAAAAAACAATGCTGCCCCATCCACAGCTCAATCCAAAATGCCTATCCATGAACTGAAAGAGAGGCTCCTTTTGTAGGCCTAGCCCCTCCCCTCAGAACAATTAACACTAATTAATCAAGTAATTACCTCGTCAAACCTATATTTTCCATTAACTAAACATAAAGTATATACCTTGCAACATGTTTATGAAACAATATCACAAAATAACATCTACCAAATTACCTCACTACTGACAGTGTCTTTCAATATGCCCATTTACATGAATGAGCCATTCGGGACAGGCACTACAAAGTCAGCCCAATTCCCTTAGCTCGGGTCCTTATCCAGCATACCCGGAAGCTACAGAGATGGTGAGAGAGAGGAACAGAACAAACAAACAAACAACGCGCTCATCCATGACATAGATAACTATAATACATATTGCTTATATTAAATATGAACACTGACAAGAAGTTAATTTGTGTGTCGATCCACATTGTTTACTTATCTGATAACGGAGCAGGGAGTTGTGATGAATGACTTCTACATCACACAGGGCAAGGAGATTGAGGTTGTAACCTCATACAAATATCTTGGAATTTTAATTGATGACAGCCTCTTTTAAATTGCATATTCAGCAAAAAAATTGAAGCTGAAATTGGGATTTTATTCTAGGAATAAGGCCTGTTTTTCTTTTGAAGCCAGAAGGAGGCTCGTATCAGCTACATTTATGCCTTTACTAGACTATAGGGATATTTTACATATGAATGCTTCCGCTCAGTGTTTGAGATCAACTGACACCCTTTACCAAGGCACTTTGAGATGTATTTTAAACTGCAAAACCCTTATGCACCACTGCACTTTGTATACCAGGGTTGGCTGACCTTCTCTAGTCACTCGTAGGCTCAGTCACTGGCATACTTTGATTTACAAAGCCATTTTGTGTTTACTACCTTTTTATTTGGACATTTTTATTGTTCAGAAATGTAGTGGGTCGTCTCTTCGTTCGCTGGACTTTATCCTGCTAACAGTTCCAAATGTCTGAACTGAATTTGGTAAAAGGGCATTTATGTACTCTGCGCCATCGTCTTGGAACACCTTACAAAATACTTTTAAACTGGAAGAACTTGTCCCAATTGGTGTTTTTTGAAGGATTTTGAGGCTGATTCCCTGACCTGTTAATGTTTTTAATTTGCTGTGTTATACTCTTGTTAATTCAATGGTTTTTACCGGATGTTGTCTGTCTGCAATTTGTCTGTAATGACTTGGTGCTGCCTATCTTGGCCAGGGCGCTCTTCAAAAATAGATTTTAATCTCAAATCAAATCAAATGTATTTATATAGCCCTTCGTACATCAGCTTATATCTCAAAGTGCTGTACAGAAACCCAGCCTAAAACCCCAAACAGCAAGCAATGCAGGTGTAGAAGCACAGTGGCTAGGAAAAACTCCCTAGAAAGGCCAAAACCTAGGAAGAAACCTGGAGAGGAACCTCAATGAGCCCTTCCTGGTTAAATAAAGGTTAAATAAATAAAATAAATACAATTAGCCTAATATAATGTAGCCAGTAAATGCTACTGTAATTGTAACATTTATTTTATATAACATAATATTTTACAGTATTTTGCTATAATTATACGGGACGGGTGTGTCGTGTCTTTGGCATCATTAAAAGTGAAGATTGTTATTTTATCAAATCAATTCCCTGTAATTATTATTACGTGATTAAACTAATCATGTAATTAACTAGGAAGTCAGGGCACCAAGGAAAATCTTCAGATTATAAAGTTAGAATTTTCCAAATATAACTCTTCAGATATTTTAATATCTGATCAATTAGTCTTCTTATTAATTGTCATGACGTCGGCCTGTTGGTGAGGTTTATGACCCCCATAAATACCTTTCCCCCTTTCCTCTCTACTCTACAGAGTGACTCTTGGAAAGCCATTTGTTAACATAGAGAGTCTGGTAACATCAAAAGGGTGGTGAACAGAACCATATTTCGGTAATCCGACCAGTTGAAAATATGCGTTGGTACTTATCAGATCAGTTGTCGTCTGAGACATTATTACTGATGATAGGATGACAATAAACTGTTTCTTGGAAAGTCTACACATTATAGTTATCAGATTCAAATGGAATTGTTGTGCAATTTAATTTAAATATTAAACTATTTGTAGCTTCTAAATGAGAGAATTTGTTTTCATAAGTGAACTAGGCTCAACTCAGTGGCCCCACCCAAGTTAACAGGTTAAAAGGGCTAATATCAAACTACAGAACTAAGCCAACTTAAGCGTGAGCTCAAAGTATGGCAACTTGGTGTGAACTTTGAACTCTTATTCAATAAAGAAGTGATACCTCCTAGTCGTTGAGTTAGCAGCAGCAGCTGTAAACGTGGGCTAGGAAAGGACGGACAAAGTATCTGTACTACCAAATGACGACGGCACTAAAAAGTATCTGTCTACCAGACATTCTTCAGAGGACAGGGAGATCTCAGTTGGGCAACACGGCCTTCCATCTACGACTAACCGATTGAAGCGTGGCTCAGAGTAAATATTTCATGCATTTTCCTTTTCCAAATAGGCGGTTATTTAGAATGCATAAGATTTTGTATTCATGATAGCATAACTGCATTGGGCCCGATAGAGATCCAAACCTTTTGTTCCTCAGTCGTCCCACTCTTTCATTTCACCCAACCCCCTTTCTTTGTGTAACCAGCCCTCATATCTGTTCCGTCCTTAGGGACGTTTTCTCTAATGTAGTAAAACGCCAAATGGATCTACCTCCTGGTCCTCTTCCCCTGTCTCACCCACCAAGGGTAGAGACAGAGATGACCTCGTCTACTGAAATACCGGATTGAGCAAAGCCACCAGAAGACGACTCAAGCCAACCAACTATTGAACCTGACTGGTGTCAGGAAGAATCACCCTCTGCCTCAAGTGACACCTCTGAATGGGAACAGCTGATAGACTCATTGCTGATAGAGTAAGGGCACTGTCATAAACGGAGGCCCATATGCGCACTGTAAGAAAAGTATTTCCTCATTGTTGCTAGAGTAATAGGCTCTGTCATAACCAGAGGCCCATATATGCACTGTAAGAAAAGTATTTCCTGTTGTAAGATATGTCATCACCCTCTCTGCTCTGGGGGAATGGGAGGAGCAGCTGATCGGGTGCAGAGAATCAAAAGGTATATAAAGAGACATTTGCCATTACTTTGGCGCTGACTTCTTGAATTCTGAATTCATTTAGACAACCATTTGACTTCATGTAATTGCCACATGACTCAAATTACTTAAAGATTCTAACTTGCTGGATACCATGTGCAGCATACGTTTGGACCGAGTGTTGTGACAAAGTCTTAATTGACCGAGGAACACTGAAGCACCGGCCGGGTTGCTTGCCCCAGACACTGCGGTAGATCAACGGCAGAATTACCACCTGCTGAGAACGGTTGGTGAATTGTTCGAATCGACTCTGTCTCCGACTGACCCAGTGACACGTGTACTGCTGTAGCACAGTGCCTTGTTGGTGACTCTCAACTTTTCATTAGAGATACTGAACTATTGAAAGTCAAAATGCAAAAGCTTCATTATTATTGAAAGTGAAGATTCAGCATAACTCTGACTGGTGTGATTTCTCATCATTTGGTAATTAAGGTCATTTACACGACACACTTTAAACTAGATACATCACAGAGGGGAAACACTCAACCACAGGGAAATCATATAGAGACTGGTAGGACTACTGCTTAATAACAACTCAAGGATCAATTAGTGGTGAAACAAAGAGTCTAGAGGATAAAGGTGGGGTTCACACATCCCAGCTAGAGCTAGACCGTTGAGAGTGACAAGGCAAAAGACCTCTCTACGCGGACAACGTATCGATACAGAAAGAGAGGCAGGCCTACGCGAGCCTTCCTGGTTATACCGAGATAACCTGAAGTATCTATAGTGCCCTGTCCAATCCAGGTAACGGGATGCTAACCACCTCTAGCACCCCGCTGCCGGCCAAGGGGCGGGGCTGAAGGTTTCGTATCGCGACACTTTTATGACGTATTTAGTAATCAATGTATGACTCATTCTGTGTGATTAGTTAGGTATTTACTAAAGAAATAATTAACTTCTTGAAACTCCCCATCCCGGATCCGGGATCGTGACTAAAGCCTCAGGCTCATTAGCATAACGCAACGTTAACGATTTCTGAAAATCGCAAGTAAAATGAAAATAATGCGCCTACTCTCAAGCTTAGCCTTTTCTTAACAACACTGTCATCTCAGATTTTCAAAATATGCTTTTGAACCATAGCAATTCACTAATTTGTGTAAGAGTATGCTAAGCTAGCTTAGCATTTTGAGTAGCATTTAGCACGCAACATTTTCACAAAAACCAGATAACCAAATAAATAAAATCATTTACCTTTGAAGAGCTTTGGATGTTTTCAATGAGGAGACTCTCAGTTACATACCAAATGTGCAGTTTTTCCTGAAAGCATCTTTGTGTAGGACAAATCGCTCCGTTTTGTACATCACATTTGGCTACCGAAACGAACCGAAAATTCAGTCACCTACAACGTCAAACTTTTTCCGAATTAACTCCATAATATCGACCGAAACATGGCAAACGTTGTTTGGAATCAATCCTCAAGGTGTTTTTTTGATATTGATATTGATATTGATATATCGTTCATGGAAGCCTGCATTCTTCTCTGAATTCTGTGGAAAAATACTTGCAGCTGACTTTTGCGCACCAATTTCAGCGCAGGACACCGGGCGGACACCTGGTAAATGTGGTCTCTTATGGTCAATCTTCCAATGATATGCCTACAAATACGTCACAATGCTGCAGACACCTTGGGGAAACGACAGAAAGGGCTGACTCACTCCTCTCGCATTCACAGCCATATAAGGAGACAATGGAAAACTGAGCCGCAAAAATCCTGCTCATTTCCTGGATGCTGTTTCATCTTGGTTTTGCCTGTAGCTCACGTTCTAGGGCACGCACAGAAAATATCTTTGCAGTTCTGGAAACGTCAGAGTGTTTTCTTTCCAAAGCTACCAATTATATGCATAGTCGAGCATCTTTTTGTGACAAAATATTGCGCTTAAAACGGGCACGTCTTTTTATCCAAAAATGATATAGCGCCCCCAGAGTTTCAACAGGTTAAACCACATTTTGTATTGCTGATTCAACTTGGATACTTCAGAGTAATATTCAGAAATGTTCTCATAGAATAGATGTTTCGGCGGTTGTTGGACTTCGCGTCCCAGGTTGACAAAATTTCTAGCTGCAGACGAGTAATTAGTATCTAAGATTTGCTCTTATTCGATAGGGATCGATTGTCTCAGAGTTGAAACATTTCCAGCCATGTAGCCAATTTCTCCACGTGGTATGGTTAGGAATTCAATAACTATTCACAATCACAGCTCACGCTGTGGGTTTGTTTAGTCTGAACTCAAAGCTGTGCCACCTCAGTTTACACCGAGGTACGCGTGGTCTCGAGGATTTCCTCAGGAAGTTTTATTCATAACAGGACGTAATAGAAATGGCGTCGGATCATGTCTGTGCTCACGGGGGCCAATGAGTTAGTTAAACTTTAAAGGGAATACAATTCTCTCACATTAAAGGTTTAATATCACATTCCATCATTTCCCAAATAGTTTCATCTTTACTCATTCATTTTATACAAGACTTAGATGCAAACCCCATAATTGAGAAATGTACACATTGAGAGATATAGTTAAGTGTTTCCTGTCCTCTCTGAGGTCACCAAATGAAACACACGACCACAACAAGGGGGGATTTATAATACACATTACCACTACTAGGGGTGATTTATAAGACACATCACAACTAGGGGGGATTTATAAGACACATTACCATTATTAGGGGGGATTTATAATACACATTACTACTACTAGGGGTGATTTATAAGACACATCACCACAACTAGGGGGGATTTATAACACACATTACCACTACTAGGGGTGATATATAAGTCACATCACCACAACTAGGGGGGATTTATAATACACATTACCACTACTAGGGGTGATTTATAAGACACATCACCACAACTAGGGGGGATTTATAATACACATTACCACTACTAGGGGTGATTTATAAGACACATCACCACAACTAGGGGGGATTTATAATACACATTACCATTATTAGGGGGGATTTATAAGACACATCACAACTAGGGGGGATTTATAATACACATTACCACTACTAGGGGGGATATATACAGTGTCAAGAATAATTTCTGCATAAATCCGTCATTAAATTTGATATGAAATTCATCTCGGTCACAACAATAGACAAAGTCTGCTTAAACGAATAACACAAAAAATACAAGTTTTCATGTCTTTTTTGAACACACCGTGTAAACATTCACTGTACTTGGTGGGAAAAAGTATGTGAAACCTTGGATAAAATAACTGGTTGACCCTCCTTTAGCAGCAGTAACCTCAACCAAACTTTTTCTGTAGTTGCGGAACAGACCTGCACAATGGTCAGGAGAAATTTTGGACCATTCCTCTTTACAAAATGGTTTCAGTTCAGCAATTTTCTTGGAATGTCTGGTGTGAACTGTTCTCTAGAGGTCATGCCACAGCATCTCAATCGGATTGAGGTCAGGACTCTGAATGGGCCACTCCAGAAGGCATATTTTCGTCTGTTGAAGTAATTCTGTTTTTGATTTACTTCTGTGTTTTGGGTCGTTGTCCTGTTGCATCACCCAACTTCTGTTGAGCTTCAATTGGCGATAGCATAACATTCTCCAGCAAAATGTCTTGATAAAGTTGGGAATTCATTTTTCCGTCGATGATAGCAAGCTGTCCAGGCCCTGAGGCAGCCAAGCAGCCCCAAACCATGATGCTCCCTCCACCAGACTTTACAGTTGGGATGAGGTTCTGATGTTGGTGTGCCGTGCCTTCTTTACTACACACATAGTGTTGTGTTTTCCAAACAACTCAACTGTAGTTTAATCTGTCCACAGAATATTTTGCCAGTAGCGCTGTGGAACATCCAGATGCACTTTTGCAAACTTCAGATGTGCAGCAACGTTTTTGGGGGACTGCAGTAGCTTCTTCCGTGGTGTCCTCCTATGACCACCATTCTTGTTTAGTGTTTAACGTATCGTAGACTTGTCAACAGAGATGTTAGCATGTTCCAGAGATTTCTGTAAGTCTTTAGCTGACACACTAGGATTCTTCTTAACCTCATTGATCATTCTGTGCTGTGCTCTTGCAGTCATCTTTGCAGGACGGACCTCTTGGGAGATGTTAGCAACATAGTGCTGAACTTTCTCCATTTATAGACAATTTGTCTTACTGTGGACTGATGAACATCAAGGCCTTTAGAGATACTTTGTAACCCAGCTGGATGGCAAGTCAACAATTCTTAAACTTTGCTCTTCTGAGATCTATTTTGTTCGAGGTCCACATCAGGCAAAACTTCTTGTTGAACAGCAAAGAAGAATTTTGTGGGTATTTTTTATAGAGCAAGGCAGCTCTGACCTGGACATCTCCAATCTCTCTTTTGACATATCCAGGATTTCGCTGACTTTTTTCCATCTGTAACAGAAACTTTCCAAAAATGTGCAGAAAAAGGTGTGTGTAATCCAGGGTTTTGTTTCACTTCTGTTAGACTACTGCAATGCTGTAACAGGGTTGGTTCCGGTTTCCCGGTCACTAAATAAAGGTTAGTGTAACAGTGTTGCTAGGTTTCCACTTGACTAGAAAAGAAAGGTGTCATATTACTCCAGTTGGTTAGGTTTCCACACTGGCTTGTCTGTAAAGAAAGGTGCTGATTTAGGTTTCCACTTATCTGTAAAGCAAGGTGTGTGTAACAGGGTTGGTTTGGTTTCCACATCTGTAAAGAAAGGTACGGTAACAGGGTTGGTCCTAAGGTTGTCCCTGAATTTCTAAAGCAAACAGCTGGAACAGGGTTGGTTAGGTTTCCACTTGTCTGTAAAGAAAGGTGTACCCATGTAACAGGGTTGGTTAGGTTTCCACTTGTCTGTAAAGAAAGGTGTGTCTAACAGGGTTGGTTAGGTTTCCAGTTGTCTGTAAAGAAAGGTGGTGTAACAGGGTTGGTTAGGTTTCCACTTGTCTGTAAAGAAAGGGGTGTAACAGGGTTGGTTAGGTTTCTCACTTGTCTGTAAAGAAAGGTGTGTCACAGGGTTGGTTAGGTTTCACTGATGTGGTCATCCTGTAACAGGGTTGGTTAGGTTGTGCACGTGTCGTAAAGAAAGGTTTGTGTAGGATGGGTGGTGGTTAGGTATTCCAGTTGTCTGTAAAGAAAGTGGGTAACAGGGGGTTATATCCTTCCTGTTTGTAAAGAAAGGTGTGTAACAGGGTGGGTTAGGTTTCCACTTGTCTGTAATGAAAGGTTTGTGTAACAGGGGGCTGGGTTTCCACTTGTCTGTTATAGGTGGTTTAACAGGGTTCTTGTCCACTTGTCTGTAAAGAAAGTGTGTGTTCTCTAATTCTCTCCTTCCACTTGTCTGTAAAGAAAGGTGTGTGTAACCTGGGTGCTGCTGCTCCAGGTTTCCACTGACCTGTAAAGAAAGGTACTTGACATGTGACTCCTTGCTGTAGGTTTCCACCTGTCTGTGCTGCTGCTCCAGTTTAACAGGTTCTGGTTAGGTTTCCACTTGTCTGTAATGAAAGGTGTGTTTAACATCTTGGGTTCTGTTAGGTTTCCACTTGTCTGTAAAGAAAGGTGTGTGTAACAGGGTTGGTTAGGTTTCCACTTGTCTTAAAGAAAGCTTTTAACACCTGCATTGGCTGTTTGGGGTTTTAGGTTAGTTTTTCCACTTGTCTGTAAAGAAAGGTGTGTGTAACAGGGTTGGTTAAATTTCCACTTGTCTGTAAAGAAAGGTTTGTAACAGGGTTGTTTAGGTTTCCACTTGTCTGTAAAGAAATGTTGCATGTAACAGGGATTGGTTAAGTCTTTAGTGAAACAAAGGTTCTTGTAACAGGGTTGGTTAGCTTTCAGTCATCTTTCTGTAAAGAAAGGTGTGTAGCAACAGGGTGCTTAACTTTCCACTTGTCTGTAAAGAAATTTGTGTAACAGGGTTGGTTAGGTTTCCACTTGTCTGTAAGAAAGGTGTGTGTAACAGGGTTGGTTAGGTTTCCACTTGTCTGTAAAGAAATTTTGTAACAGGGTTGGTTAGGTTTCCACTTGTCTGTAATGAAAGGTGTGTATTTTTTAAACAGGGTTGGTTAGTTTTCCACTTGTCTGTAAAGAAACAGGGTTGTTAGGTTTCCACTTGTCTGTAACAGAAAGGTGTGTGTAACAGGGTTGGTTAGGTTTCCACTTGTCTGTAAAGAAAGGTGTGTGTAACAGGGTTGGTTAGGTTTCCACTTGTCTGTAAAGAAAGGTGTGTGTAACAGGGTTGGTTAGGTTTCCACTTGTCTGTAAAGAAAGGTGTGTTTAACAGGGTTGGTTAGGTTTCCACTTGTCTGTAAAGAAACTTGTCTGTAAAGAAAGGTGTGTGTAACAGGGTTGGTTAGGTTTCCACTTGTCTGTAAAGAAAGGTGTGTGTAACAGGGTTGGTTAGGTTTCCACTTGTCTGTAAAGAAAGGTGTGTGTGTAACTGTAAAGGGTTAACAGGGTTGGTTAGGTTTCCACTTGTCTGTAAAGAAAGGTGTGTGTAACAGGGTTGGTTAGGTTTCCACTTGTCTGTAAAGAAAGGTGTGTTTAACAGGGTTGGTTAGGTTTCCACTTGTCTGTAAAGAAAGGTGTGTGTAACAGGGTTGGTTAGGTTTCCACTTGTCTGTAAAGAAAGGTGTGTGTAACAGGGTTGTTTAGGTTTCCAGGTTTCCCTTGTCTGTAAAGAAGGTGTGTGTAAAGGGTTGGTTAGGTTTCCACTTGTCTGTGTGTGTAACAGGGTTGGTTAGGTTTCCACTTGTCTGTAAAGAAAGGTGTGTGTAACAGGGTTGGTTAGGTTTCCACTTGTCTGTAAAGAAAGGTGTGTGTAACAGGGTTGGTTAGGTTTCCACTTGTCTGTAAAGAAAGGTGTGTGTAACAGGGTTGGTTAGGTTTCCACTTGTCTGTAAAGAAAGGTGTGTGTAACAGGGTTGGTTAGGTTTCCACTTGTCTGTAAAGAAAGGTGTGTGTAACAGGGTTGGTTAGGTTTCCACTTGTCTGTAAAGAAAGGTGTGTGTAACAGGGTTGGTTAGGTTTCCACTTGTCTGTAAAGAAAGGTGTGTGTAACAGGGTTGGTTAGGTTTCCACTTGTCTGTAAAGAAAGGTGTGTGTAACAGGGTTGGTTAGGTTTCCACTTGTCTGTAAAGAAAGGTGTGTTTAACAGGGTTGGTTAGGTTTCCACTTGTCTGTAAAGAAAGGTGTGTGTAACAGGGTTGGTTAGGTTTCCACTTGTCTGTAAAGAAAGGTGTGTGTAACAGGGTTGGTTAGGTTTCCACTTGTCTGTAAAGAAAGGTGTGTGTAACAGGGTTGGTTAGGTTTCCACTTGTCTGTAAAGAAAGGTGTGTGTAACAGGGTTGGTTAGGTTTCCACTTGTCTGTAAAGAAAGGTGTGTGTAACAGGGTTGGTTAGGTTTCCACTTGTCTGTAAAGAAAGGTGTGTGTAACAGGGTTGGTTAGGTTTCCACTTGTCTGTAAAGAAAGGTGTGTGTAACAGGGTTGGTTAGGTTTCCACTTGTCTGTAAAGAAAGGTGTGTGTAACAGGGTTGGTTAGGTTTCCACTTGTCTGTAAAGAAAGGTGTGTGTAACAGGGTTGGTTAGGTTTCCACTTGTCTGTAAAGAAAGGTGTGTGTAACAGGGTTGGGTAGGTTTCCACTTGTCTGTAAAGAAATTTAGGTTTCCACTTGTCTGTGTTTAACAGGGTTGGTTAGGTTTCCACTTGTCTGTAAAGAAAGGTGTGTGTAACAGGGTTGGTTAGGTTTCCACTTGTCTGTAAAGAAAGGTGTGTGTAACAGGGTTGTTTAGGTTTCCACTTGTCTGTAAAGAAGGTGTGTGTAACAGGGTTGGTTAGGTTTCCACTTGTCTGTAAAGAAAGGTGTGTGTAACAGGGTTGGTTAGGTTTCCACTTGTCTGTAAAGAAAGGTGTGTGTAACAGGGTTGGTGTTTCCACTTGTCTTAGGTGTGGTAACAGGGTTGTTTAGGTTTCCACTTGTCTGTAAAGAAAGGTGTCTGTAAAGTTGGTTAGGTTTCCACTTGTCTGTGTGTGTAACAGGGTTGGTTAGGTTTCCACTTGTCTGTAAAGAAAGGTGTGTGTAACAGGGTTGGTTAGGTTTCCACTTGTCTGTAAAGAAAGGTGTGTGTAACAGGGTTGGTTAGGTTTCCACTTGTCTGTAAAGAAAGGTGTGTGTAACAGGGTTGGTTAGGTTTCCACTTGTCTGTAAAGTAAAGAAAGGTGTGTGTAACAGGGTTGTTAGGTTTCCACTTGTCTGTAAAGAAAGGTGTGTGTAACAGGGTTGGTTAGGTTTCCACTTGTCTGTAAAGAAAGGTGTGTGTAACAGGGTTGGTTAGGTTTCCACTTGTCTGTAAAGGTGTGTGTAACAGGGTTGGTTAGGTTTCCACTTGTCTGTAAAGAAAGGTGTGTGTAACAGGGTTGGTTAGGTTTCCACTTGTCTGTAAAGAAAGGTGTGTGTAACAGGGTTGGTTAGGTTTCCACTTGTCTGTAAAGAAAGGTGTGTGTAACAGGGTTGGTTAGGTTTCCACTTGTCTGTAAAGAAAGGTGTGTGTAACAGGGTTGGTTAGGTTTCCACTTGTCTGTAAAGAAAGGTGTGTGTAACAGGGTTGGTTAGGTTTCCACTTGTCTGTAAAGAAAGGTGTGTGTAACAGGGTTGGTTAGGTTTCCACTTGTCTGTAAAGAAAGGTGTGTGTAACAGGGTTGGTTAGGTTTCCACTTGTCTGTAAAGAAAGGTGTGTGTAACAGGGTTGGTTAGGTTTCCACTTGTCTGTAAAGAAAGGTGTGTGTAACAGGGTTGGTTAGGTTTCCACTTGTCTGTAGGTTTCCAGAAAGGTGTGTGTAACAGGGTTGGTTAGGTTTCCACTTGTCTGTAACAGGGTTGGTTAGAAAGGTGTGTGTAACAGGGTTGGTTAGGTTTCCACTTGTCTGTAAAGAAAGGTGTGTGTAACAGGGTTGGTTAGGTTTCCACTTGTCTGTAAAGAAAGGTGTGTGTAACAGGGTTGGTTAGGTTTCCACTTGTCTGTAACAGGGTTGGTTAGAAAGGTGTGTGTAACAGGGTTGGTTAGGTTTCCACTTGTCTGTAAAGAAAGGTGTGTGTAACAGGGTTGGTTAGGTTTCCACTTGTCTGTAAAGAAAGGTGTGTGTAACAGGGTTGGTTAGGTTTCCACTTGTCTGTAAAGAAAGGTGTGTGTAACAGGGTTGGTTAGGTTTCCACTTGTCTGTAAAGTGTAACAGGGTTGGTTAGGTTTCCACTTGTCTGTAAAGAAAGGTGTGTTAACAGGGTTGGTTGGGTTTCCACTTGTCTGTAAAGAAAGGTGTGTGTAACAGGGTTGGTTAGGTTTCCACTTGTCTGTAAAGAAAGGTGTGTGTAACAGGGTTGGTTAGGTTTCCACTTGTCTGTAAAGAAAGGTGTGTTTAACAGGGTTGGTTAGGTTTCCACTTGTCTGTAAAGAAAGGTGTGTGTAACAGGGTTGGTTAGGTTTCCACTTGTCTGTAAAGAAAGGTGTGTGTAACAGGGTTGGTTAGGTTTCCACTTGTCTGTAAAGAAAGGTGTGTGTAACAGGGTTGGTTAGGTTTCCACTTGTCTGTAAAGAAAGGTGTGTGTAACAGGGTTGGTTAGGTTTCCACTTGTCTGTAAAGAAAGGTGTGTGTAACAGGGTTGGTTAGGTTTCCACTTGTCTGTAAAGAAAGGTGTGTGTAACAGGGTTGGTTAGGTTTCCACTTGTCTGTAAAGAAAGGTGTGTGTAACAGGGTTGGTTAGGTTTCCACTTGTCTGTAAAGAAAGGTGTGTGTAACAGGGTTGGTTAGGTTTCCACTTGTCTGTAAAGAAAGGTGTGTGTAACAGGGTTGGTTAGGTTTCCACTTGTCTGTAAAGAAAGGTGTGTGTAACAGGGTTGGTTAGGTTTCCACTTGTCTGTAAAGAAAGGTGTGTGTAACAGGGTTGGTTAGGTTTCCACTTGTCTGTAAAGAAAGGTGTGTGTAACAGGGTTGGTTAGGTTTCCACTTGTCTGTAAAGAAAGGTGTGTGTAACAGGGTTGGTTAGGTTTCCAAGAAAGGTGTGTGTAACAGGGTTGTGTTAGGTTTCCACTTGTCTGTAAAGAAAGGTGTGTGTAACAGGGTTGGTTAGGTTTCCACTTGTCTGTAAAGAAAGGTGTGTGTAACAGGGTTGGTTAGGTTTCCACTTGTCTGTAACAGGGTTGTTTAGTTTCCACCTGTCTGTAAAGAAAGGTGTGTGTAACAGGGTTGGTTAGGTTTCCACTTGTCTGTAAAGAAAGGTGTGTTTAACAGGGTTGGTTAGGTTTCCACTTGTCTGTAAAGAAAGGTGTGTGTAACAGGGTTGGTTAGGTTTCCACTTGTCTGTAAAGAAAGGTGTGTGTAACAGGGTTGGTTAGGTTTCCACTTGTCTGTAAAGAAAGGTGTGTGTAACAGGGTTGTTAGGTTTCCACTTGTCTGTAAAAGAAGGTGTGTGTAACAGGGTTGGTTAGGTTTCCACTTGTCTGTAAAGAAAGGTGTGTGTAACAGGGTTGGTTAGGTTTCCACTTGTCTGTAAAGAAAGGTGTGTGTAACAGGGTTGGTTAGGTTTCCACTTGTCTGTAAAGAAAGGTGTGTGTAACAGGGTTGGTTAGGTTTCCACTTGTCTGTAAAGAAAGGTGTGTGTAACAGGGTTGGTTAGGTTTCCACTTGTCTGTAAAGAAAGGTGTGTGTAACAGGGTTGGTTAGGTTTCCACTTGTCTGTAAAGAAAGGTGTGTGTAAAGGGTTGGTTAGGTTTCCACTTGTCTGTAAAGAAAGGTGTGTGTAACAGGGTTGTTAGGTTTCCACTTGTTGTAAAGAAAGGTGTGTGTAACAGGGTTGGTTAGGTTTCCACTTGTCTGTAAAGAAAGGTGTGTGTAACAGGGTTGGTTAGGTTTCCACTTGTCTGTAAAGAAAGGTGTGTGTAACAGGGTTGGTTAGGTTTCCACTTGTCTGTAAAGAAAGGTGTGTGTAACAGGGTTGGTTAGGTTTCCACTTGTCTGTAAAGAAAGGTGTGTGTAACAGGGTTGGTTAGGTTTCCACTTGTCTGTAAAGAAAGGTGTGTGTAACAGGGTTGGTTAGGTTTCCACTTGTCTGTAAAGTTTAAAGGGTTGGTGTAGGTTTCCACTTGTCTGTAAAGAAAGGTGTGTGTAACAGGGTTGGTTAGGTTTCCACTTGTCTGTAAAGAAAGGTGTGTGTAACAGGGTTGGTTAGGTTTCCACTTGTCTGTAAAGAAAGGTGTGTGTAACAGGGTTGTAACAGTTAGGTTTCCACTTGTCTGTAAAGAAAGGTGTGTTTAACAGGGTTGGTTAGGTTTCCACTTGTCTGTAAAGAAAGGTGTGTGTAACAGGGTTGGTTAGGTTTCCACTTGTCTGTAAAGAAAGGTGTGTGTAACAGGGTTGGTTAGGTTTCCACTTGTCTGTAAAGAAAGGTGTGTGTAACAGGGTTGGTTAGGTTTCCACTTGTCTGTAAAGAAAGGTGTGTGTAACAGGGTTGGTTAGGTTTCCACTTGTCTGTAAAGAAAGGTGTGTGTAACAGGGTTGGTTAGGTTTCCACTTGTCTGTAAAGAAAGGTGTGTGTAACAGGGTTGGTTAGGTTTCCACTTGTCTGTAAAGAAAGGTGTGTTTAACAGGGTTGGTTAGGTTTCCACTTGTCTGTAAAGAAAGGTGTGTGTAACAGGGTTGGTTAGGTTTCCACTTGTCTGTAAAGAAAGGTGTGTGTAACAGGGTTGGTTAGGTTTCCACTTGTCTGTAAAGAAAGGTGTGTGTAACAGGGTTGGTTAGGTTTCCACTTGTCTGTAAAGAAAGGTGTGTGTAACAGGGTTGGTTAGGTTTCCACTTGTCTGTAAAGAAAGGTGTGTGTAACAGGGTTGGTTAGGTTTCCACTTGTCTGTAAAGAAAGGTGTGTAACAGGGTTGGTTAGGTTTCCACTTGTCTGTAAAGAAAGGTGTGTGTAACAGGGTTGGTTAGGTTTCCACTTGTCTGTAAAGAAAGGTGTGTGTAACAGGGTTGGTTAGGTTTCCACTTGTCTGTAAAGAAGGTGTGTGTAACAGGGTTGGTTAGGTTTCCACTTGTCTGTAAAGAAAGGTGTGTGTAACAGGGTTGGTTAGGTTTCCACTTGTCTGTAAAGAAAGGTGTGTGTAACAGGGTTGGTTAGGTTTCCACTTGTCTGTAAAGAAAGTTGTGTGTGTGTGTAACTTGTCTGTAAAGAAAGGTGTTAACAGGGTTGGTTAGGTTTCCACTTGTCTGTAAAAAGTAAAAGGTCTGTGTGTAACAGGGTTGGTTAGGTTTCCACTTGTCTGTAAAGAAAGGTGTGTGTAACAGGGTTGGTTAGGTTTCCACTTGTCTGTAAAGAAAGGTGTGTGTAACAGGGTTGGTTAGGTTTCCACTTGTCTGTAAAGAAAGGTGTGTGTAACAGGGTTGGTTAGGTTTCCACTTGTCTGTAAAGAAAGGTGTGTGTAACAGGGTTGGTTAGGTTTCCACTTGTCTGTAAAGAAAGGTGTGTGTAACAGGGTTGGTTAGGTTTCCACTTGTCTGTAAAGAAAGGTGTGTGTAACAGGGTTGGTTAGGTTTCCACTTGTCTGTAAAGAAAGGTGTGTGTAACAGGGTTGGTTAGGTTTCCACTTGTCTGTAAAGAAAGGTGTGTGTAACAGGGTTGGTTAGGTTTCCACTTGTCTGTAAAGAAAGGTGTGTGTAACAGGGTTGGTTAGGTTTCCACTTGTCTGTAAAGAAAGGTGTGTAACAGGGTTGGTTAGGTTTCCACTTGTCTGTAAAAGAAAGGTGTGTGTAACAGGGTTGGTTAGGTTTCCACTTGTCTGTAAAGAAAGGTGTGTGTAACAGGGTTGGTTAGGTTTCCACTTGTCTGTAAAAGAAAGGTGTGTGTAACAGGGTTGGTTAGGTAAAGAAAGGTGTGTGTAACAGGGTTGGTTAGGTTTCCACTTGTCTGTAAAGAAAGGTGTGTGTAACAGGGTTGGTTAGGTTTCCACTTGTCTGTAAAGAAAGGTGTGTTAACAGGGTTGGTTAGGTTTCCACTTGTCTGTAAAGAAAGGTGTGTGTAACAGGGTTGGTTAGGTTTCCACTTGTCTGTAAAGAAAGGTGTGTGTAACAGGGTTGGTTAGGTTTCCACTTGTCTGTAAAGAAAGGTGTGTGTAACAGGGTTGGTTAGGTTTCCACTTGTCTGTAAAGAAAGGTGTGTGTAACAGGGTTGGTTAGGTTTCCACTTGTCTGTAAAGAAAGGTGTGTGTAACAGGGTTGGTTAGGTTTCCACTTGTCTGTAAAGAAAGGTGTGTGTAACAGGGTTGGTTAGGTTTCCACTTGTCTGTAAAGAAAGGTGTGTGTAACAGGGTTGGTTAGGTTTCCACTTGTCTGTAAAGAAAGGTGTGTGTAACAGGGTTGGTTAGGTTTCCACTTGTCTGTAAAGAAAGGTGTGTGTAACAGGGTTGGTTAGGTTTCCACTTGTCTGTAAAGAAAGGTGTGTGTAACAGGGTTGGTTAGGTTTCCACTTGTCTGTAAAGAAAGGTGTGTGTAACAGGGTTGGTTAGGTTTCCACTTGTCTGTAAAGAAAGGTGTAGGTTTCCACTTGTAACAGGTGTTGTAACAGGGTTGGTTAGGTTTCCACTTGTCTGTAAAGAAAGGTGTGTGTAACAGGGTTGGTTAGGTTTCCACTTGTCTGTAAAGAAAGGTGTGTGTAACAGGGTTGGTTAGGTTTCCACTTGTCTGTAAAGAAAGGTGTGTGTAACAGGGTTGGTTAGGTTTCCACTTGTCTGTAAAGAAAGGTGTGTGTAACAGGGTTGGTTAGGTTTCCACTTGTCTGTAAAGAAAGGTGTGTGTAACAGGGTTGGTTAGGTTTCCACTTGTCTGTAAAGAAAGGTGTGTGTAACAGGGTTGGTTAGGTTTCCACTTGTCTGTAAAGAAAGGTGTGTGTAACAGGGTTGGTTAGGTTTCCACTTGTCTGTAAAGAAAGGTGTGTGTAACAGGGTTGGTTAGGTTTCCACTTGTCTGTAAAGAAAGGTGTGTGTAACAGTTTCCACTTGGTTGGTTAGGTTTCCACTTGTCTGTAAAGAAAGGTGTGTGTAACAGGGTTGGTTAGGTTTCCACTTGTCTGTAAAGAAAGGTGTGTGTAACAGGGTTGGTTAGGTTTCCACTTGTCTGTAAAGAAAGGTGTGTGTAACAGGGTTGGTTAGGTTTCCACTTGTCTGTAAAGAAAGGTGTGTGTAACAGGGTTGGTTAGGTTTCCACTTGTCTGTAAAGAAAGGTGTGTGTAACAGGGTTGGTTAGGTTTCCACTTGTCTGTAAAGAAAGGTGTGTGTGTTGTAACTTGTCTGTAAAGAAAGGTGTTGGTTAGGTTTCCACTTGTCTGTAAAGAAAGGTGTGTGTAACAGGGTTGGTTAGGTTTCCACTTGTCTGTAAAAAAGGTGTGTTTAACAGGGTTGGTTAGGTTTCCACTTGTCTGTAAAGAAAGGTGTGTGTAACAGGGTTGGTTAGGTTTCCACTTGTCTGTAAAGAAAGGTGTGTGTAACAGGGTTGGTTAGGTTTCCACTTGTCTGTAAAGAAAGGTGTGTTTAACAGGGTTGGTTAGGTTTCCACTTGTCTGTAAAGAAAGGTGTGTAACAGGGTTGGTTAGGTTTCCACTTGTCTGTAAAGAAAGGTGTGTGTAACAGGGTTGGTTAGGTTTCCACTTGTCTGTAAAGAAAGGTGTGTGTAACAGGGTTGGTTAGGTTTCCACTTGTCTGTAAAGAAAGGTGTGTGTAACAGGGTTGGTTAGGTTTCCACTTGTCTGTAAAGAAAGGTGTGTGTAACAGGGTTGGTTAGGTTTCCACTTGTCTGTAAAGAAAGGTGTGTGTAACAGGGTTGGTTAGGTTTCCACTTGTCTGTAAAGAAAGGTGTGTAACAGGGTTGGTTAGGTTTCCACTTGTCTGAAAGGTGTGTGTAACAGGGTTGGTTAGGTTTCCACTTGTCTGTAAAGAAAGGTGTGTTGGTTAACTGTAAAGAAAGGGGTTGGTTAGGTTTCCACTTGTCTGTAAGAAAGGTGTGTGTAACAGGGGTGTTTCCACTTGTCTGTAACAGGTGTTAACAGGGTTGGTTAGGTTTCCACTTGTCTGTAAAGAAAGGTGTGTGTAACAGGGTTGGTTAGGTTTCCACTTGTCTGTAAAGAAAGGTGTGTGTAACAGGGTTGGTTAGGTTTCCACTTGTTTCCACTTGTCTGTAATGAAAGGTGTGTTTAACAGGGTTGGTTAGTTTTCCACTTGTCTGTAAAGAAAGGTGTGTTTAATGATTAAAGCATTCTTATTTGTTGGTTCAATTCCGATGACAATAAGGTGTGTTGCGATTGGCCCCGCTTGACGATAGGTGGAGATCCGAATGTCAGGTCTTCCCAGTATGAAAATGTGTTGCAAGGGTTAGGTCACATTCTGAATACTGTTTTCTATTTTCTATTTTACAATGTGTACAAGTTTGCTGTACGTTACCGATTTGTACATGTGTGGGTATATGGTACCTGTTAGGGATTGAGGAGCTTTCTGGGATGTGCTTTGGCATATGATTGCTGTAAATAAGTATGTTAGCTAGCATACACCGATGTAATGGTCACATAAGCCCACTGCTAACACAGTTGTCTTCATGCTACAGATTTTGACCAATAGCACCCATCAACGTCACTAACGTGCTGTTTCCTGTTTAGCTACACAACTAACGTGCTGTTTCCTGTTTAGCTACACAACTAACGTGCTGTTTCCTGTTTAGCTACACAACTAACGTGCTGTTTCCTGTTTAACTACACAACTAACGTGCTGTTTCCTACACTAACGTGCTGTTTCCTGTTTAACTACACAACTAACGTGCTGTTTCCTGTTTAACTACACAACTAACGTGCTGTTTCCTGTTTAACTACACAACTAACGTGCTGTTTCCTGTTTAACTACACAACTAACGTGCTGTTTCCTGTTTAACTACACAACTAACGTGCTGTTTCCTGTTTAACTACACAACTAATGTGTTTCCTGTTTAACTACACAACTAACGTGCTGTTTCCTGTTTAACTACACAACTAACGTGCTGTTTCCTGTTTAACTACACAACTAACGTGCTGTTTCCTGTTTAACTACACATCTAACGTGCTGTTTCCTGTTTAACTACACAACTAACGTGCTGTTTCCTGTTTAACTACACAACTAACGTGCTGTTTCCTGTTTAACTACACAACTAACGTGCTGTTTCCTGTTTAACTACACACATCTAATGTGCTGTTTCCTGTTTAACTACACAACTAACGTGCTGTTTCCTGTTTAACTACACAACTAACGTGCTGTTTCCTGTTTAACTACACAACTAACGTGCTGTTTCCTTTTTAACTACACATCTAACGTGCTGTTTCCTGTTTAACTACACAACTAATGTGCTCTTCCATTTAACTACACAACTAACGTGCTGTTTCCTGTTTAACTACACAACTAACATGCTGTTTCCTGTTTAACTACACAACTAACGTGCTGTTTCCTGTTTAACTACACAACTAATGTGCTCTTCCATTTAACTACACAACTAACGTGCTGTTTCCTTTTTAACTACACATCTAACGTGCTGTTTCCTGTTTAACTACACAACTAATGTGCTCTTCCATTTAACTACACAACTAACGTGCTGTTTCCTGTTTAACTACACAACTAATGTGCTCTTCCATTTAACTACACAACTAACGTGCTGTTTCCTGTTTAACTACACAACTAATGTGCTCTTCCATTTAACTACACATCTAAAGTGCTGTTTCCTGTTTAACTACACATCTAAAGTGCTGTTTCCTGTTTAACTACACAACTAATGTGTTGTTTCCTGTTTAACTACACAACTAATGTGCTGTTTCCTGTTTAACTACACAACTAACGTGCTGTTTCCTGTTTAACTACACAACTAACGTGCTGTTTCCTGTTTAACTACACGTTTTTACACATGTTATATTTTGTCAATGTCCAGTATGAAAATGTGATACAAGGGATGATACCATCCACAGTCATCATCATCATTAAGCCCTGCTCAACTAACGTGCTGTTTCCTGTTTAACAACAGATAATAAATATTGCTCAACTGGGACCACTGGCTGGGGTGATTTATTTGAACAAAACACAACGCAGGGAGAGTACGATTAACATCTGTTACACGTGTTTGTATCTTCCGAAAGTTGATTGCATTTGATTTGGAACCGGGCTGCTTCCGGCTGCATGAGCCAGGGACTCCGTTCAAAGCGCACCGCGAAGTGCGTTCAAAACGCACCGCGAAGTGCGTTCAAAACAAACGTGACGTCATTAAGCACGTGTCGTAATTACCAGGACTCTGTGTTTTCCCATGCAAAAGGCCTTCCAAAATGAAACAAATTGTTTGAAAATGCTAACTTTTATTTGATATAAATTAGATATATGATTCTGGACAAGGGTGATAACTGTTCCGTTGAGAAAGGCGCTCCTCCTGTCCTGCTTCGTCCGACCAGTAGCCGGCAGTTTAGGATAATTGAATCCGCCCATAATGCCTGTCAATTGCTGTTCAGGATTTAAACGCCCCACAAACTCTCTGCTCGGCTTGAGGGCTCCCGCGGCTCTGCGAATAGAAAATCCCCGATTCCTCTTTTAACCTCCCGCGACACACACACACACACACACACACACACACACACACACACACACACACACACACACACACACACACACACACACACACACACACACACTGCTCAACTACGGACGGACCTGATTGGTTAACCAATCCTATCAGTCACCACTGTGTGGGCGGGACTGACACACGCGCCTCCGGAGCTCAAGAGCAGCACTTTACCGATTCTGTGCGTGAGAGCAAAGTGAGGAAGACGGCAGCATCTCTTCTTCTTACCGGAGGAAACACAACGAATCATTATCACAGCTATAGTGCTACGGAGCAGTTATTACATCGAATCTGCGCGCTACCCAATTCCCGGAATATCTTCTAGGCCACCCAAGGGGACTAAACCGAATAAAGGGAGGAAAACGTTAGGGAAACCTTATTACCGATTGATACGCACGAGGAGCCCATATATATACAGATCTCACAGCAACACGAGGACTGACGAGGCCACCCCACACCTGGATAACAAACCGCTTAAGGTAGAACGGAGAGCTTTCGGTAACGCTAGTAAAGAGAGCGAGAAGACGGGATGATTCTCAAGCATCACTTGGTCCTGACACTGTGCGCAGTCTACGGGATCCTGCTAAAAGGTAAACCTGCTGGTTTTAACTTTTACATGGAATGGATTTTGGTGTTTGTGTCCATAGCAAATTTGCAATCAGAATTTTACAACCACAGTGTGTCATTTCAAATCTTCTTAGAAATGATATGTGACCATTACAAATCGTGTTAAACTGACACTTATTTCAAAGTGTTGATGAACAAACAAAGCAGGAGTGTTGCATCCCAAACACCGCGGGTGTTGCAAATTCTGACTTAAAGGAAGTTTTTATTAGAGCTGTTCCACTTCCTCTTCGGGGATTAGCATGTTGTGGGTTTTCTAGGGTGTTGTTTTAACACCGTAGGGTGTAACGCCTGATATGCATATATATTTCCTAGGGTGCCTTTCAGGTGAATTTGAGAAGTACCAGTACCACCCACGACTGTTTTCTAGCGACAGATACATAAGTGTTGCATTCAATGGTTGTCAGTCCTGTAGCCTACACCAAGCAAGTTCCTTAAAAATCTGAAATATTTAAATGTTTTTATGTGTATTTTTTTGGGCAATGTCATACTTCAACAACCTAGTTTTTAACGCCAAAACAGTGGTCTGAAACTCCTGGTTTGCAGGCCACATCGGCCACGTTACGCTGGCTTGCAAAGAGTTCTATAAATCATATTGGAATCCAGCCACATTTCGAATAGCAAACAATTCAAAACTTTTAAATCCCCGGCAATTATTGCCATGGTAAGGAACATTGATAAATTAGATTGGAATAACCATCTCAACAACAGGTGAAATTAATCGAACCACTTACAATTTGGATTAGTTTTGAAAAATGTATGTTATTTATATCTGTATAGTATAAGATCAATTAAAGTTATCCAAACATGATTGTTATCCCTAGAGCAGTAAAATAACATGCATATATACACATACATGCATACATACACTCTGTACATGCATACATACATGCACTCTGTACATGCATACATACACGCTGTATATATATATACATACATACATACATACATACATACATGCATGCATGCATGCTGTATATACAGTGGGGCAAAAAGTATTTAGTTAGGCACCAATTGTGCAAGTTCTCCCACTTAAAAAGATGAGAGGCCTGTAATTTATCATAGGTACACTTCAACTATGAGAGAAAATGAGAAAAAAAAATCCAGAAAATCACATTGTAGAATTTTTAATGAATTTATTTGCAAATGATGGTGATAAGTATTTGGTCTCCGACAAACAAACAAGATTTGTAACTTCTTCTTTAAGAGGCTCCTCTGTCCTCCACTCGTTACCTGTATTAATGGCTCCTGTTTGAACTTGTTATCAGTATAAAAGACACCTGTCCAGGTGGTCTGTCTCCTCATGGCTACATAATACCAGGGTATTGTCACACGGGACTAGGTGTGTGTGTGTGTGGTTATGTCACGCGGGACGAGGTGTGTGTGTGGTTGTGTCACGCGGGAAGAGGTGTGTGTGTGTGGTTGTGTCACGCGGGACGAGGTGTGTGTGTGTGTGTGTGTGTGTGTGTGTGTGTGTGTGTGTGTGTGTGGTTGTGTCACGCGGGACGAGGTGTGTGTGTGGTTGTGTCACGCGGGACGAGGTGGGTGTGTGGTTGTGTCACGCGGGACGAGGAATCAGACGCAGAGAGAGAGAGTAACGGAGTAAAGTGCTTTAACATTGCACACCAAACTGATAAGCCGAATACAACAGTGCGCAGGACACTATACCAGACAACCCAAAACCACAGGGTGTCCAGTATAGAAAACAAAATACACCAGGACCTAATATGTACACACGTAACAAAAGACAATCCCGCACAAAACAAGGGCGGGTCAAACTACTACCTATAGGGAAGCTAATTAAAACAAAATACACACAGGTGAAACTAATAAGACAAAACTAACAGACAAACGAAAAAGGGATCGGTAGCGGCAAGTAGGACAGTGACGACGACCGCCGAGCACCGCCCGAACTTCGGCCGAAGTCTTGACAGGTATATCTGGTGGTCTGTCTCCTCATGACTACATAATACCAGGGTATATCTAGTGGTCTGTCTCCTCATGACTACATAATACCAGGGTATATCTGGTGGTCTGTCTCCTCATGACTACATAATACCAGGGTATATCTGGTGGTCTGTCTCCTCATGACTACATAATACCAGGATATATCTGGTGGTCTGTCTCCTGCCCTGTCACCCACTATGGTCCCAGATATTTTTTTTTAATTTTTTATTTTACTAGGCAAGTCAGTTAAGAACAAATTCTTATTTTCAATGATGGCCTAGGAACAGTGGGTTAACTGCCTGTTCAGGGGCAGAATGACAGATTTGTACCTTGTCAGCTCGGGGATTTGAACCAACGCTCTAACCACTAGGCTACCCTATTGCATTGGAATGAACGTAATTTAATGTGCATACTTTTTAGGATGATTTGGGTGCCTATGGGACCTGTTGTGCACGCTTGCTTTGTGTGTTCAATGGAGAAATGAACGCTTGCTTTGTGTGTTCAATGGAGAAATGAACGCTTGCTTTGTGTGTTCAATGGAGAAATGAACGCTTGCTTTGTGTGTTCAATGGAGAAATGAACGCTTGCTTTGTGTGTTCAATGGAGAAATGAACGCTTGCTTTGTGTGTTCAATGGAGAAATGAACGCTTGCTTTGTGTGTTCAATGGAGAAATGAACGCTTGCTTTGTGTGTTCAATGGAGAAATGAACGCTTGCTTTGTGTGTTCAATGGAGAAATGAACGCTTGCTTTGTGTGTTCAATGGAGAAATGAACGCTTGCTTTGTGTGTTCAATGGAGAAATGAACGCTTGCTTTGTGTGTTCAATGGAGAAATGAACGCTTGCTTTGTGTGTTCAATGGAGAAATGAAAGCTTGCTTTGTGTGTTCAATGGAGAAATGAACGCTTGCTTTGTGTGTTCAATGGAGAAATGAACGCTTACTTTGTGTGTTCAATGGAGAAATGAACGATAAACAGTTCAGAACACACCTCACAAAGAGGCTTAGCGTCCCTGGTGAGCAGCAGCAACAACAACATCTCAAACATTTTTCCATTATAGGTTCATTACGAATCGTCTGAAAGCAAATGGAGGAAACTGCATAGTAGGCTATATAAAGAACTGTTTTCTTCTAATGACAGTCATTAAGATACGGACTTCACTGTAAAGCATCTCAGGCTTTAGCCTATAGCCGTGCTTGTATGTTTTGTAGTTAGGGCTACAGTATGCGAAGCAGGACTTTAGGCTTTTTATAGGCTTGGTGAATGTTGAGCACCGTTATTCAGTGCCCTAATAGATGTTTTAACAGGAGCGTGGACAGAGCGTGAACAGAGCGTGGACAGACGTTTTATCATAGAATGAGAAAATTATTAGAACAGGGATAGAACAGGGATAGAACATGGATAGAACATGGATAGAACATGGATAGAACATGGATAGAATGGCAAAGAACATGGATAGAACATGGATAGAACATGGATAGAACATGGATAGAACATGGATAGAACATGGATAGAACATGGATAGAATGGGATAGAACTTGGATAGAACTGGGATAGAACATTTTTATTTATTTTTTTAATTTCACCTTTATGTAACCAGGTAGGCGAGTTGAGAACAAGTTCTCATTTGCAACTGCGACCTGGCCAAGATAAAGCAAAGCAGTGTGAACAGAGAACAGAGTTACACATTGAGTAAACAATAAACAAGTCAATAACACAGTAGAAAAAAGGGTCTATATACATTGTGTGCAAAAGGCATAAGGAGGTAGGCAAATAATTACAATTTTGCAGATTAACACTGGAGTGATAAATGATCAGATGGTCATGTACAGGTAGAGATATTGATGTGCAAAAGAGCAGAAAAGTAAAGAAATAAAAACAGTATGGAGATGAGGTAGGTATTGTCACGGTTTTCTAATGGTGAAGGAGAGTCGGACCAAACTGCAGCGTGTCTATTGTGATCCATGTTTAATAAAACAAACGTAACACGAATCAATACAAAACACTACAAAACAAATAAACGAAATCTGGAAGAAACAGCCTAAACTGGTGTCAACTAACACAGCACAAGGACATCAAGACATCTAGGACAATCACCCACGACAAACTCAAAGAATATGGCTGCGCTAAATATGGTTCCCAATCAGAGATAACGATAAGCACCTGCCTCTGATTGAGAACCACTCCAGACAGCCATAGACTGGCGGCGATAACCCCACTAGCTACAATCCCAAATACATACACACCAAAACCCCATGACAAAACAGTTCACATGCAGACACAGCTCTAGCTGCTCCAAACAGGCAGGAGGCTCCGGCCTGACGCAATGGAGAAGAGAAACACAAAATACTTAGACCAGGTGACAGAAAGTGCGGACTCCCGAACGCACTCAAAACAATAGGAGGGTCCGGGTGGCGTCTGTCCATGGTGGCGGCTCCATATCCATGTGGAACCCACTCAGTCATGTTCTAGTCCCCTCTAATGGGATAGTCCCTGGATAGACCATATGGATGGAACATGGATAGAATCCTCACCCAGAACATGGACTGAGAGCAGATCGGGACTGAGGGAACATGGATATAAGGGGAAGCTCGGGACTGGAGGGAAGCTCGGGATAGGGAAGCGGGATAGAACATGGGGAAGCTCGGGACTGAACATGGATAGCTCGGGACTGAGGGAACATGGACTGAGGGAAGCTGGGACTGAGGGGAACATGGGAACTGGGGGAATGGGATGAGGGAACATGGATAGGGAATGGGATAGAAGCATCGGGATGAGAATCGGGAGTGAGAGGAAGCTCGGGATGAGAAACTCGGGAGTAGAGCTGGGAGTGAACATGGATAGCTCAGGGAGGTTGATGGATCTACCAGATCCTGGCATGGATAGAATGACTGGAGGATCCTGGCTGACTGGCGGATGGAAGATGGATAGAAGAGCGGATATGGAAGATATGGTTGAACGGATCTGGAAGAGTCTGGTTGATGGAAGATGGATAGTCTGGCTGACTGGCGGATCTGGAAGAAGTCTGGATGACTGGCGGATCTGGAAGATGGATGACTGCGGATCTGGAAGAGTCTGGATGACTGGCGGATCTGGAAGATGGATGACTGGCGGATCTGGAAGAGTCTGGATGACTGGCGGATCTGGAACAGTCTGGCTGACTGGCGGATCTGGAAGAGTCTGGATGACTGGCGGATCTGGAAGAGTCTGGCTGATGGCGGATCTGGAAAGTCTGGATACTGGCAGATCTGGAAGAGTCTGGATGGGCAGACCTGGAAGATGGATGGCGGCGCTGGGCAGACTGGCGCTGGGCAGACTGGCGGCGCTGGGAGACTGGCGGCGCTGGGCAGACTGGCGGCGCTGGGCAGACTGGCGGCGCTGGGCAACTGGCGGCTCCTCTGCAGACTGGCAGCTCCATGCAGACTGGCAGTTCCATGCAGACTGGCAGCTCTAGCTGCTCCAAATAAGGAGGCTCCGGCAAACTGGATGTGTGAGAAAGGCTCAACAGTGGGCAGGAGACTTGGCACTGTAGGCCTGATGCGTGGTGCTGGCATGGTGGCGGCTCCATATCCATGTTCTCTGTCCCATTCTATCCATGTTCTAATATAATGGGATAGAACAGGATGAAAAGTATGGATGGAACATGGATAGAATGTGATAGAACATGGATAGAATGGGATAGAACATGGATAGAATGGTATAGAACATGGATAGAATGGGATAGAACATGGATAGAACATGGATGGAATGGGATAGAACATGGATAGAATGGGATAGAACATGGATATAATGGTATAGAACATGGATAGAACATGGATATAATGGTATAGAACATGGATAGAATGGGATAGAACATGGATAGAATGGGATAGAACATGGATAGAACATGGATAGAATGGGATAGAACATGGATAGAATGGGATAGAACATGGATAGAACATGGATGGAATGGGATAGAACATGGATGAACATGGATAGAATGGGATAGAACATGGATAGAATGGGATAGAACATGGATAGAACATGGATGGAATGGGATAGAACATGGATAGAACGGGATAGAACATGGATAGAATGGGATGAACATGGATATAGCGGGATAGAACATGGATAGAATGGATAAACATGGATAGAATGGGATAGAACATGGATAGAACATGGATATAACATGGATGGAATGGTTAAAATAGAACATGGATATAACTTATCTTGGGATGGAGAACATGGATATAGCAGGATAGAACATGGATATAACGGGATAGAACATGGTCTACGGGATAGAACATGGATAGAACGGGACCAGAACATGGATAGAACATGGATAGAATGGGATGGAACATGGATAGAATGGGATGGAACATGGATAGAATGGGATGGAACATGGATATAACGGGATAGAACATGGATACGCGGGATAGAACATGGATATAACGGGATAGAACATGGATATAACATGGATGGAATGGGATAGAACATGGATATATCGGGATAGAACATGGATGAACGGGATAGAACATGGATAGAATGGGATAGAACATGGATAGAATGGGATAGAACATGGATAGAACATGGATGGAATGGGATAGAACATGGATAGAACATGGATGGAATGGGATAGAACATGGATATCGGGATAGAACATGGATAGAACATGGATATAACATGGATGGAATGGGATAGAACATGGATATAACGGGATAGAACATGGATATAACGGGATAGAACATGGATATAACGGGATAGAACATGGATATAACGGGATAGAACATGGATGGCATGGATAGAACATGGGATATAGAACATGGATAGGAAGATAGAACATGGATAGAATGGGATGGAACATATAGAATGGGATGGAACATGGATAGAATGGGATAGAACATGGATAGAATGGGGATCCATGTATAGAACAGGGATAGAACAGGATAGAAGATGGATAGTTGGATATAAGATATTAGAACATGGATAGAACGGGATAGAAGATGGATAGAACCCCAGGATATATGTATAGAAGCTGGATAGAATGGGATAGAACATGGATAGAATGGGATGGAACATGGATAGAACGGGATAGAACATGGATAGAATGGGATAGACGATGTATAGAACAGGGATAGAACAGGATAGAAGATGGATAGAAGAGGGATATAAGATATTAGAACATGGATAGAACAGGGATAGAACATGGATAGAATGGGATGGAACATGGATAGAACCCCCAGGATAGAACATGGATAGAATGGGATAGACGATGTATAGAACAGGGATAGAACAGGATAGAAGATGGATAGAAGAGGGATATAAGATATTAGAACATGGATAGAACGGGATAGAAGATGGATCGGGATATATGTATAGAAGATGGATAGAACGGGATATATGTATAGAAGATGGATAGAAGTTATTAGAACATGGATAGAATGGGATAGAACATGGATAGAATGGGATAGAACATGGATAGAAGTTATTAGAACATGGATAGAATGGGATAGATGGATAAAATTGGATAGATTATGGATAGAAAATGATCATGGATAGAAGGGATTGAACATGGATAGAACATGGATAGAACATGGATAGAACAGGATAGAAGATGGATAGAACAGGATAGAAGATGGATAGGGAGGGGGATCCTGGGAGGGAGAGGGAGAGAGAGAGGGGAAGGGAGGGATTTCGCTGGGGCAGTCAGTGACTAACAACCATCTCTCTCACATGCACTAACATACATGAAGCCATGGTATGATCCTGATAGTTTAACCCAGTGTGGAAATAATGTTGACTCCTTCCAAACTATGTGTGTCAAGGTCCCAGTGGGTAATGACTTGGCATTGAAAGCCTGTCACTGCCTCTATATCACTGTGTGTGTTTACTCCTCTTCTCTGTGGCCATTTATCTGTGTCTGTCACTGGGTTCTGGATGAAAAGTCTCTTTGGCAGCGCAGTAGCATTCACACATTGTGTCTCTGTGTGTGTCTGAGTGTCTTTCTCTGTCTGTGTGTGAGTGTCTTTCTCGGTATGTGTCTGTGTGTTTGCGTCAGAGTGTGTGTCTGAGTGTCTTTCTCTGTATGTGTGTCTGTGTCTCTGTGTGTATGTGGTTGTTCTTAAATAGTTAGCTCAGCACAAGAGCAGTCAATGTGTAATTCTCTCTCTCTCTGTTACATTTCAATTTAAGGGGCTTTATTGCCATGTTGTGTTGTATGATGGGAAACATATGTTTACATTTCCAAAGCAAATGAACTATGAAAAAATGAACATTTGTCACACTTTACTCTGACATCATCAGAGTGTAGTGCTGAACACTGCATACTGGAAACACTCACTTTGGTTGTTTTAGTTAAAATAACAATCTTTGTTAAACATGAATACCAAACTTATCTTTGCATGGATCCATAATAAACCCCAGGAAGCGCTGCTGATCTGTGTCTACTACTCTTTGTTTCAGGACCAGCTGATCACTCAGAGTTCCAATGTGGCAATCTTGCAACTTGAGGATTATAGGCTTGAGGAGGCTTCCCTGATCACGCTGGTCGCCAGCCTACGTAAGAAACTGGGGAAAATGCAGAGTAGAATGTTTACCTTTTCTATCCTGCTGGCTGACGTAGGTTTGCACTTGTTGGATGCCAGTTCTTATCCGACTGGCTGGTGTTGCTGGGGATCATTCACCAGGGGAGCCATCTCCTGCCTCTCCTCCCCCATCTGAATTCTGTAATGAATGTATTGTAATGTTTTTAAAATGGTATAACTGCCTTCATTGCCGGACTCCAGGAACTAATGGGGATCCATAATAAACCCCAGGAAGAGTAGCTGCTGCCTTGGCAGGAACTAATGGGGATCCATAATAAACCCCAGGAAGAGTAGCTGCTGCCTTGACAGGAACTAATGGGGATCCATAATAAACCCCAGGAAGAGTAGCTGCTGCCTTGACAGGAACTAATGGGGATCCATAATAAACCCCAGGAAGAGTAGCTGCTGCTAACGTTATATCTTTAGAAAAAGCTGCGGTAGCAAGGATTATCTACACATACTGAGCAGCTCATGTTATAGACAGAAGCGAGCTACATGGCAGACCAATCCGAATTCATCCTCGGCATCTCCAGCACACTCATTATCTCAGCCAATCATGAAGGTTCCTGTCTTTTTCTATGGCTAAACCTACTAGGTTTGTAATTTAGCAATTGTATTTGTATTTACAGATGGTATACATCTAGCTATTGTCGAAATTCACTTTCTTAGATACAGTACTTGGAACAGCTATTCAGCCGTAACATTGATTGGTAGAGAGGCTACTTTATCGACTTCACCTCGTGTTGATTTTCAGGGTCGTAACCAATGAAGACCTAAGCTACAGTTTGAGTCCTTCTAGTCTTGTATGTTCATAAACAACTCGTTCTTTTTACACTCTGGTAAAAAGGGGGAGTTTCCGTCTTGCTGACATGCTCTCTGAGCTCCCTCGGGTGTGGCTACTTACTTGGGCAAAGTATCATCACAACCTATGATCTTATTAGAAAACTAAAATCACATTCCTATCTTAACAAGAACATTATCCTCATCTTTGATATTTCCTTACATGTACAGTGTGTATACTGTTCAAGTTAAAATATTATATAATAATATATTGCCACATCTTTTGCAGTATACATTTAGAAAATATGAAGAGTGATGCCCCAAACATAACGCTTTGTGTTCAGGACATAAAGGTCATTTATTTTCCATTTTTTTTGCAGTTTTTCTTTATTGCCTTTTTGCAAACAGGATGAATGTTTTTGAATATTTATTTTTTATTTTTATTTTTTTTAAATATATTTATTGCTTCCTTCTTTTCACACTGTCGATTTGGCGTATTATGGCGTCACTACAATGTTCTTTTTCCACCAATCTACCTATATGAGGCATTGGAAAACCTTCCTGGTCTTTGTTGTTGAACCTGTGTTTGAAGTGTACTGCTCAACTGAGGCACTACAGTTAATTGTATGTGTGGAGTACAGAGATGAGGTAGTCATTCAAAAAGTTATGTTCAACACTATTATTTCACACAGAGTGAGTCTATAACGGTGTGGTATTCTGTCAGGGTGAAGGGTTGTAGGAAGTCAGGCGCAGGAGAGCAGTTAGTTGGTAGCAAAACTGAGCATTTTATTTGGCGACCCAAAAGCACATGACACAAACTAACACAAAATACAAATAAGAGTTTAACATAACCCAGCTTAACGTGCGCATACATGAACAGATGAACAATACCACACAAAGACATGGGGAAAACAGAGGGTTAAATACACAACACATAATGAGGGAAATGAGAACCAGGTGTGTGGAAAAACAAGACAAAACAAATGGAACACACTGACACTGACTCAACTCCAGCCACTTTAATAATGGGAATTGATGGGAAATGATGTAAATATATCACTAGCCACTTTATCAAATAAAATTTGATTTGATTTGATATGGGTATTGTAAATAGTCATTCTGTGCCTGTTCATTTAATTTCCATTGATAGTTCTGTTAGCTCCTGTAAGGAACCCACTGTTGTTAGCTTCACCTATGCAATTAATAATTAAATATCAAGCTATCGTTTTGCTGCGTGTGGTCATAAGGGCTATTGTCAATAGAAACGTTTTGAATAAATTTACCTGAATTCTACTTTGGATTCACAGAACACAATCAGGAAACCCATTGTGGCTCATCCAGATCTATTTACTCTTGTGTCACCATGGTGTTTTCAAATCTCGCAGAGGACTGTTACGTATAAATGTGCGAAGCCTGAAGTCTAATCTAGACTTTCTGAATGTCTGGGTGCATGACACTAGCCCAGATGTTATCTCAGAGACCTGGCTAAATTATTTGATTATGAATAAGGATGTTGCTTGACAGACCAAAAAAGGGTGGGGGTTACGGCATCATGCCATGTTAGCATCTCTGTCCCCTAAAAGTGTGAGCTGTTGGTTGTAAAAATGGCCATGTGTCTCTGAGCATCTCTGTCCCCTAAAAGTGTGAGCTGTTGGATATAAAAGTTAAAGAATATCTGTTTTGAGTTCAACTTGACTCAGCTGATAACAAAACTCACTTGGATCAATGTAAAAAAAAACTTTGAAAACTCCTCATTGATTGACCTTTTCCCGACAAACTGTTACCAAAAGTATTTAGCTAGTGGTGTTTCTGCTATTAATATCAGTTACCACTGGCCCATTGCTAGTATTAGAGATACCAAATTGAAACACCCTGACCCTCGTATAATTGTGCAGAGGCGTTTTTAAGAAATTCTCATCACAGTTGTTCCTTATTGCTCTATATTATTCAGCTCCTTGTTTCTACTACCAGACCCTGTTTTGGAACACATTTTTCTCATCCATTTTTTACCTGGCTGATAAGCATTCCCCTGTCAAGTCAGAGAAAAAAATGAACTAATCCATGGTGCTCTCTCTCTCCCCCTCCCTGCCCCTCTCTCTCTCCCCCCCCTCCCTGCCTCTCTCTCTCTCTCCCCCCCGCCTCTCTCTCTCTCTCCACCCCGCCTCTCTCTCTCTCCACCCCGCCTCTCTCTCTCCCCCTCCCCCCCCCTCTCCTCTCTCTCTCCTCCCCGCCTCTCTCTCCCCTCCCCCCCCCCTCTCTCTCTCCCCTCCCCGCCCTCTCTCCCTCTCTCTCTCCCTCCCGCCTCTCTCTCTCTCCCCCCCGCCTCCCTCTCTCTCCCCTCCCCGCCTCCTCTCTCTCCCTCCCCCGCCTCTCCCCCTCTCTGTCCCCTCCCCGCCTCTCTCTCCCCTCCCTCCCCGCCTCTCTGTCCCCTCTCTCCCCTCCCCGCCTCTCCTCCCCCTCTCTCTCCCTCCCCCTCCCCGCCCTCTCTCTCTCCCCTCCCGCCTCTCCTCCCTCTCTCTCCCCTCCCCCCCTCTTCTCCCCTCCCCTCCCCGCCTCTCTCTCTCCCCTCTCTCTCTCCCCTCCCCGCCTCCCGCTCTCTCCCCCTCCCTCTCTCTCTCCTCCCCTCCCCTCCCCCCCCCTCTCTCTCCCCTCCCCCCCCGCCTCTCTCTCCCCCTCCCCCTCTCTCTCCCGCCTCTCTCTCTCCCCCTCTCCTCTCTCTCCTCTCCCCCCTCCCTCTCTCTCTCCCTCCCGCCCTCCTCCCCCTCTCCTCCCCGCCTCCCCTCCCCTCTCCCCCTCCCCCCTCTCTGTCCCCTCCCCGCCTCTCTGTCCCCTCCCCGCCTCTCTGTCCCCTCCCCGCCTCTCTGTCCCCTCCCCGCCTCTCTCCCCTCCTCCCCTCCCCGCCCTCTCTCTCCCCTCCCCCGCCTCTCTCTCCCCTCCCCCGCCTCTCTCCCCTCCCGCCTCTCCCCTCCCTCTCCCCTCCCTCTCTCTCTCCTCCCCTCCCCGCCTCCTCCCCGCCTCTCTCTCCCCCTCCCCGCCTCTCCCTCCTCTCCCCTCCCCCCCGCCTCCCGCCTCTCTCTCTCCCCCTCCCCGCCTCTCTCTCTCCCCTCCCCCCCCTCTCTCTCTCTCTCCCCTCCCCGCCTCTCTCTCTCTCCTCCCGCCTCTCTCCTCCTCTCCCCTCCCGCCTCTCTCCTCCGCCTCTCCTCCCCCTCTCCCCTCCCCCCCCTCTCTCTCCCCGCCTCTCTCCTCCCCGCCTCTCTCCCCTCTCCTCCCTCTCTCTCTCCCTCCCCGCCTCCCCCCTCCCGCCTCTCTCCCTCTCTCTCTCCCCTCCCCGCCTCCTCTCTCTCCCCCCCGCCCCCTCCCTCTCTCCCCTCCCGCCTCTCTCTCTCTCCCTCCCCTCTCCCCCTCCCCCCTCCCGCTCCTCTCTCTCTCCCTCCCCCCGCCTCTCTCTCTCTCCCGCCTCTCTCCTCCCCTCCCGCCTCTCTCTCTCCCCCTCCCGCTCTCTCTCTCCCCTCACCGCCTCTCTCTCTCTCCCTCCCCGCCTCTCCTCTCTCTCTCCTCTCCTCACCGCCTCTCTCTCTCTCTCCTCCCGCCTCTCTCTCTCTCTCTCTCCCCTCACCGCCTCTCTCTCTCCCTCACCGCCTCTTCTCACCGCCTCACCGCTCTCCTCTCACCTCTCTCCTCCTCACCGCCTCTCTCTCTCTCTCTCCCCTCCTCTCCCCACCTCCCCACCGCCTCCCCGCCTCTCACCTCTCTCCCCCCCGCTCTCTCCCTCACCGCCTCTCTCCCCTCCTCCCCGCCTCTCTCTCTCCTCACCGCCTCTCTCCCTCCACCGCCTCTCTCTCTCTCCCCTCCCCTCTCTCTCTCTCCTCCCGCCTCTCCCTCACCGCCTCTCGCCCTCACCGCCCTCCCCGCCTCACCGCTCTCTCTCTCACCGCTCTCTCTCACCGCTCTCTCCCGCCTCTCTCTCCTCACCGTCTCTCTCTCCCCCTCCCCTCCCCACTCGCCCTCCTCTCTCCCCTCTCCCGCCTCTCTCTCTCTCTCACCGCCTCTCTCTCTCCGCTCTCTCTCTCCTCACCGCCCTCTCTCTCTCTCTCTCTCTCTCACCGCTCTCTCTCTCTCTCTCTCTCTCCTCACCGCCTCTCTCTCTCTCTCCTCACCGCCTCTCTCTCTCTCTCTCACCGCCTCTCTCTCCTCCTCTCTCTCTCTCTCTCTCTCACCGCCTCTCTCTCTCTCTCTCCCTCACCGCCCCTCTCTCTCTCTCCTCCACCGCCTCTCTCTCTCTCTCTCTCACCGCCTCTCTCTCTCTCTCTCCTCACCGCCTCTCTCTCTCTCTCTCCTCACCGCCTCTCTCTCTCTCTCTCCTCACCGCTCCTCACCGCCTCTCTCTCTCTCTCCTCACCGCCCTCTCTCTCTCTGTCCCACCGCTCTCTCTCTCTCTCTCCTCCCCGCCTCTCTCTCTCCCCCGCCTCTCCTCCCCGCCTTCTCTCTCTCCTCTCTCTCTCCCACCGCCTCTCTCTCTCTCTCCTCCCGCCTCTCTCTCCTCCCCTCTCTCTCTCTCTCTCTCTCTCCCCCGCCTCTCTCTCTCCCTCCCCCCCGCTCTCTCTCCCCTCTCTCTCTCTCCCTCCCCGACCTCTCTCTCTCCCCTCCCCGCCTCTCTCTCTCTCCCTCCCCGCCTCTCTCTCTCTCCCCTCCCCGCCTTCTCTCTCTCCTCCCCGCCTCTCTCTCTCCCCTCCCCGCTCTCTCTCTCCCCCTCTCTCTCCTCCCCCTCTCTCTCTCTCTCTCCCTCCCCGCCTCTCTCTCTCTCTCCTCCCCGCCTCTCTCTCCCCGCTCTCCTCCCCGCCTCTCTCTCTCCTCCCCTCTCTCTCTCTCTCCCCGCTCTCTCTCTCTCTCTCACCGCTCTCCTCTCTCTCTCTCGTCACCGCTCTCTCTCCTCACCGCCTCTCTCTCTCCTCCACTCTCTCTCACCGCCTCCTTTTCTCTCACCGCCTCTCTCTCTCCTCACCGCCGCCTCTCTCTCTCTCTCTCTCTCCTCACCGCTCTCTCTCTCTCTCTCTCCTCACCGCCCTCTCTCCTCACCTCTCTCTCTCTCTCTCCTCCACCGCTCTCTCTCTCACCTCTCTCCTCACCGCCTCTCTCTCTCTCTCCTCACCGCCTCTCTCTCTCTCCTCACCGCCTCTCTCTCTCTCTCCTCACCGCCTCTCTCTCTCTCTCCCGCCTCTCTCTCCTCACCGCCTCTCTCTCTCCTCACCGCCTCTCTCTCTCTCTCACCGCCTCTCTCCTCACCGCCTCCTCACCGTCTCTCACCGCCTCTCTCTCTCTCTCTCTCTCTCTCTCCTCACCGCCTCTCTCTCTCTCTCTCTCCTCACCGCCTCTCTCTCTCCTCACCGCCTCTCTCTCTCTCTCTCTCCTTGCCTCTCTCTCTGTCCTGGACTCTCAGACCTCCTTTTAATAAGACACCAAGTCTAGGTTCCACAAACTGGCTCCTTAGCTGATGGGCCCCCATTTATGCAATTGAGAAATAGATCCACTGCCAAGGTTAAACAGGCCAAATCAACGACTTTGTTAGCGATATGTCAGACTGCCGGACCGTTGGACCGTTGGACTGTTCCTCTAAATTCTGGAAAATCATTAATTCCCTGAAGTGGGGTAATTCCACTACTTCCTTGCCTCAGCAAGTTTTAGACTCATCACTGAAAAAGTTAAAATGCTAAAAGCATCACAAATTTTACCTCAGCTGGTTTTCCGATTTGATGAACATGGTGGTTATGCTGGTCTTGGCTGTTCTTCCCCCATACAGCCTCCAGTTGGCTGTTCTTCCCCCATACAGCCTCCAGTTGGCTGTTCTTCCCCCATACAGCCTCCAGTTGGCTGTTCTTCCCCCATACAGCCTCCAGTTGGCTGTTCTTCCCCCATACAGCCTCCAGTTGGCTGTTCTTCCCCCATACAGCCTCCAGTTGGCTGTTCTTCCCCCATACAGCCTCCAGTTGGCTGTTCTTCCCCCATACAGCCTCCAGTTGGCTGTTCTTCCCCCATACAGCCTCCAGTTGACTGTTCCTCCCCCATACAGCCTCCAGTTGACTGTTCCTCCCCCATACAGCCTCCAGTTGACTGTTCTTCCCTCAGACAGCCTCCAGCTGACTGTTCCTCCCACACACAGCCTCCAGTTGACTGTTCTTCCCCACACACAGCCTCCAGTTGACTGTTCTTCCCCACATACAGCCTCCAGTTGACTGTTCTTCCCACACACAGCCTCCAGCTGACTGATCCTCCCCCATACAGCCTCCAGCTGACTGATCCTCCCCCGTTACAACCTCCAGCTGACTGATCCTCCCCCGTTACAGCCTCCAGCTGACTGATCCTCCCCCATACAGCCTCCAGCTGACTGATCCTCCCCCATACAGCCTCCAGCTGACTGATCCTCCCCCATACAGCCTCCAGCTGACTGATCCTCCCCCATACAGCCTCCAGCTGACTGATCCTCCCCCATACATCAACATCACGTGACTTGGCATTTTTTTATTTTTTTTTGCAACTACCAGAAACAGAAGTTCTTGTCTTGTTGACACCAGGAAGTCATTAGCGGCTGACAATATAGACCCGTCTTTGCTTAAGTATTCAGCTCCACACATTGCTGGCTCAGCAACACACAATTTACAGTTAACTTTAGTTTCTGGAAATAGTCCAAAAAGTGTGGAAATCAAAATAAATCAAAGCTTTGTGCTTTTATTCGTAATGTTACATACTAAACATACAATACTATGGCTACCATGCTTGTTGTAAATACCTTACATGATAGAAATAATTGTGCTGCTATGTTGTTGTAGATTTGTCAAAAGCTTTTGATACTTTTTAGATATATATTTTGAATTGAAATGAGTTTGAAAAAAATCAAGATGCTTTTTAGGTCATATTGCCCAGCCCTAGGATGACTGGGGGGGATTGGTGGAGGGGTAAGGAGGGGGTTGACAGGATGGAGAATGACAGGGGAGAGGTCATTGAGAGTGACAACATGTAGTGAGGAGAGGGGGGAGTACTATATCACAGCTGTTCCACTGTCAGAGAGAATGAACGAGGGAGAGAGAGAATGTACAGCAGAGACTGAGAGAGAGAGAATGTTCAGCAGAGAGAACGAGGGAGAGAGAGGAGACAGAAAAGAACAGCAGCCATGAGACTTTCAGGAAATGAGGCACAAACGCACAGAGGTTAAGCTTGATTGGTGCCCGAGGGGACGGCTGCCGTTTTACTGGCT
Source organism: Oncorhynchus masou masou (assembly GCF_036934945.1). Classification (NCBI taxonomy): domain Eukaryota; kingdom Metazoa; phylum Chordata; class Actinopteri; order Salmoniformes; family Salmonidae; genus Oncorhynchus; species Oncorhynchus masou. Next base: position 96,804,874 of record NC_088223.1, read on the forward strand.
CCTAACCAACTGGGCAGCTATTTTCTGTCTTTTTTATGCATTATTTGAAAATTATTTTGTACATATTGTTTCTGCTCCGTCTCTTATGACCGAAAGAGCTTCTGAATATCAGAACAGCGATTACTCACCTTGAACTAGTGGAAGATGTTTTATTTAATGAGTCCGGTGCGAATGATATACTGCTAATTCGAGACCAGGCCCAAATCCCCGTCATTCGTGTGAAGAAAAGATGGAAATACAGAGGGCATAACTCGGGGTTCCTTGTTAGAATTTGTCTGCGACCCGCCTCTACCGTCTGTTCTATTGGCCAACGTGAAATCACTGGAGAATAAACTGGATGAGATCCGTCCGAGACTGTCCTACCAACAGGACATTAAAAACTATAATATCTAATGTTTCATCGAGTCGTGGCTGAACGACTCCAGTCACCCAAGTCATAGACTGTTCTCTCTGATACCACACAGCAAGCGGTACCGGAGCGCCAAGTTACATTTACATTTACATTTAAGTCATTTAGCAGACGCTCTTATCCAGAGCGACTTACAAATTGGTGAATTCACCTTCTGACATCAGTGGAACAGCCACTTTACAATAGTGCATCTAAATCATTTTAGGGGGGGGTATCCTAGGTATTCCTTGAAGAGGTGGGGTTTCAGGTGTCTCCGGAAGGTGGTGATTGACTCCGCTGTCCTGGCGTCGTGAGGGAGTTTGTTCCACCATTGGGGGGCCAGAGAACAGTTTTGTCTGGGCTGAGCGGGAACTGTACTTCCTCAGTGGTAGGGAGGCGAGCAGGCCAGAGGTGGATGAACGCAGTGCCCTTGTTTGGGTGTAGGGCCTGATCAGAGCCTGGAGGTACTGCGGTGCCGTTCCCCTCACAGCTCCGTAGGCAAGCACCATGGTCTTGTAGCGGATGCGAGCTTCAACTGGAAGCCAGTGGAGAGAGCGGAGGAGCGGGTGACGTGAGAGAACTTGGGAAGGTTGAACACCAGACGGGCTGCGGCGTTCTGGATGAGTTGTAGGGGTTTAATGGCACAGGCAGGGAGCTCAGCCAACAGCGAGTTGCAGTAATCCAGACGGGAGATGACAAGTGCCTGGATTAGGACCTGCGCCGCTTCCTGTGTGAGGCAGGGGCGTACTCTGCGGATGTTGTAGAGCATGAACCTACAGGAACGGGCCACCGCCTTGATGTTAGTTGAGAACGACAGGGTGTTGTCCAGGATCACGCCAAGGTTCTTAGCGCTCTGGGAGGAGGAAACAATGGAGTTGTCAACCGTGATGGCGAGATCATGGAACGGGCAGTCCTTCCCCGGGAGGAAGAGCAGCTCCGTCTTGCCGAGGTTCAGCTTGAGGTGGTGATCCGTCATCCACACTGATATGTCTGCCAGACATGCAGAGATGCAATTCGCCACCTGGTCATCAGAAGGGGGAAAGGAGAAGATTAATTGTGTGTCGTCTGCATAGCAATGATAGGAGAGACCATGACAGAGCCAAGTGACTTGGTGTATAGCGAGAATAGGAGAGGGCCTAGAACAGAGCCCTGGGGACACCAGTGGTGAGAGCGCGTGGCGAGGAGACAGATTCTCGCCACGCCACCTGGTAGGAGCGACCTGTCAGGTAGGACGCAATCCAAGCGTGGGCCACACCGGAGATGCCGAACTCGGAGAGGGTGGAGAGGAGGATCTGATGGTTCACAGTGTCGAAGGCAGCCGATAGGTCTAGAAGGATGAGAGCAGAGGAGAGAGAGTTAGCTTTAGCAGTGCGGAGCGCCTCCGTGATACAGAGAAGAGCAGTCTCAGTTGAATGACTAGTCTTGAAACCTGACTGATTTGGATCAAGAAGGTCATTCTGAGAGAGATAGCGGGAGAGCTGGCCAATGACGGCACGTTCAAGAGTTTTGGAGAGAAAAGAAAGAAGGGATACTGGTCTGTAGTTGTTGACATCGGAGGGATCGAGTGTAGGTTTTTTCAGAAGGGGTGCAACTCTCGCTCTCTTGAAGACGGAAGGGACGTAGCCAGCGGTCAGGGATGAGTTGATGAGCGAGGTGAGGTAAGGGAGAAGGTCTCCGGAAATGGTCTGGAGAAGAGAGGAGGGGATAGGGTCAAGCGGGCAGGTTGTTGGGCGGCCGGCCGTCGCAAGAAGCGAGATTTCATCTGGAGAGAGAGGGGAGAAAGAGGTCAGAGCACAGGGTAGGGCAGTGTGAGCAGAACCAGCGGTGTCGTTTGACTTAGTAAACGAGGATCGGATGTCGTCGACCTTCTTTTCAAAATGGTTGACGAAGTCATCTGCAGAGAGGGAGGAGGGGGGAGGGGAGGAGGATTCAGGAGGGAGGAGAAGGTGGCAAAGAGCTTCCTAGGGTTAGAGGCAGATGCTTGGAATTTAGAGTGGAAGAAAGTGGCTTTAGCAGCAGAGACAGAGGAGGAAAATGTAGAGAGGAGGGAGTGAAAGGATGCCAGGTCCGCAGGGAGGCGAGTTTTCCTCCATTTCCGCTCGGCTGCCCGGAGCACTGTTCTGTGAGCTCGCAATGAGTCGTCGAGCCACGGAGCGGGAGGGGAGGACCGAGCCGGCCTGGAGGATAGGGGACATAGAGAGTCAAAGGATGCAGAAAGGGAAGAGAGGAGGGTTGAGGAGGTAGAATCAGGAGATAGGTTGGAGAAGGTATGAGCAGAGGGAAGAGATGATAGGATGGAAGAGGAGAGAGTAGCGGGGGAGAGAGAGCGAAGATTGGGACGGCGCGATACCATCCGAGTAGGGGCAGTGTGGGAAGTGTTGGATGAGAGCGAGAGGGAAAAGGATACAAGGTAGTGGTCGGAGACTTGGAGGGGAGTTGCAATGAAGTTAGTGGAAGAACAGCATCTAGTAAAGATGAGGTCGAGCGTATTGCCTGCCTTGTGAGTAGGGGGGGAAGGTGAGAGGGTGAGGTCAAAAGAGGAGAGGAGTGGAAAGAAGGAGGCAGAGAGGAATGAGTCAAAGGTAGACGTGGGGAGGTTAAAGTCGCCCAGGACTGTGAGAGGTGAGCCGTCCTCAGGAAAGGAGCTTATCAAGGCATCAAGCTCATTGATGAACTCTCCGAGGGAACCTGGAGGGCGATAAATGATAAGGATGTTAAGCTTGAAAGGGCTGGTAACTGTGACAGCATGGAATTCAAAGGAGGCGATAGACAGATGGGTAAGGGGAGAAAGAGAGAATGACCACTTGGGAGAGATGAGGATCCCGGTGCCACCACCCCGCTGACCAGAAGCTCTCGGGGTGTGCGAGAACACGTGGGCGGACGAAGAGAGAGCAGTAGGAGTAGCAGTGTTGTCTGTGGTGATCCATGTTTCCGTCAGTGCCAAGAAGTCGAGGGACTGGAGGGAGGCATAGGCTGAGATGAACTCTGCCTTGTTGGCCGCAGATCGGCAGTTCCAGAGGCTACCGGAGACCTGGAACTCCACGTGGGTCGTGCGCGCTGGGACCACCAGATTAGGGTGGCCGCGGCCACGCGGTGTGGAGCGTTTGTATGGTCTGTGCAGAGAGGAGAGAACAGGGATAGATAGACACATAGTTGACAGGCTACAGAAGAGGCTACGCTAATGCAAAGGAGATTGGAATGACAAGTGGACTACACTTATCGAATGTTCAGAACGTTAAGCTTACGTAGCAAGAATCTTATTGACTAAAATGATTGAAATGATACAGTACTGCTGGAGTAGGCTAGCTGGCAGTGGCTACGTTGTTGACACTACACTAATCAAGTCGTTCCGTCGAGTGTAATAGTTTCTACAGTGCTGCTGTTGGGGGCTAGCTGGCTAGCTAGCAGTGTTGATTACGTAACGTTACGTTAAAAGAACGACAATAGCTGGCTAGCTAACCTAGAAAATCGCTCCAGACTACACAATTGTCTTAGATACAAAGACGGCTATGTAGCTAGCTAGCTACGATCAAACAAATCAAACCGTTGTACTGTAATGAAGTGAAATGAAAATGTGATACTACCTGTGGAGCGAGGCGGAATGTTGACCGGGTTGTTGAAGTTCAATTCGGAAGACGTTGGCTAGCTGTTGGCTAGCTAGCTAGCAGTGACTCCTACGTTAAGGACGACAAATAGCTGGCTAGCTAACCTCGGTAAATTAAGATAATCACTCTAAGTCTACACACTCTAAACTACACAATTACCTTGGATACGAAGACAGCAAAGACAACTATGTAGCTAGCTAACACTACACTAATCGAGTCGTTGAGTGTAATAGTTTCTACAGTGCTAGTGGACGTTAGCTAGCTGCTGTGCTAGTGGACGTTAGCTAGCTGCTGGGCAGAAAGCAGTGTAGACTACGTTAGGACGACGAAATACGATAATTACGCAATTATCTTTGATACAAAGACGGCTATGTAGCTAGCTAAGAAGAAATTGCTAAGATTAGACAAATCAAACCGTTGTACTATAATGAAATGTAATGAAAAGTTATACTACCTGCGGACCGAAGTGTAGATGCGACCGCTCGCTCCAACCCGGAACCAAGTCTAGGACAAAAAGGCTCCTTAACAGCTTCTACCCCCAAGCCATAAGACTGCTGAACAATTGATCAAATGGCCACCCGGACTATTTACATTGACAGGGGTTAAGGGTTAAGGTATTGGGTTAAAACAAACAAAATAATTAAAACGTAGCAATGGGATTGAACGTGTGACCCTAGGAGCCGTAGTTTTCGGCATATGCCCATCCCCTAGCAAAACCCAAGGCTACTGAATGGTAGTAGAGCCATGTCCCATCCTCGTCCATAACACCCCAAGCCTTCTAAATGGTTATATGGTAGCAGAGAGAACAGTCTATGACTTGGGTGACTGGAGTCTTTGACAATTTGTAGGGCCTTCCTCTGACACCACCTGGTATAGAGGTCCTGGATGGCAGGAAGCTTGGCCCCAGTCATGTACTGGGCCGTACGCACTACCCTCCGTAGCGCCTTATGGTTGGATGCCGAGCAGTAGCCATACCAGGCGGTCAGGATGCTCTCGATGGTGCAGCTGTAGAACTTTTTAGGATCTGGGGACCCATACCAAATCTTTTCGGTCTCCTGAGGGGGAATAGGTTTTGTCGTTCCCTCTGCAAGACTGTCTTGGTGTGTTTGGACCATGATAGTTTTTTGGTGATGTGGACGCCAAGGAACTTGAAACTCTCGACCCGCAACACTACAGTCCCCGTCTATGTGAATGTTTGGCCCTCCTTTTCTTGTAGTCCACGATCAGCTCCTTTGTCTTGCTCACGTTGAGGGAGAGGTTGTTGTCCTGGCACCACACGGCCAGGTCTCTGACCTCCTCCCTATAGGCTGTCTCATCGTAGTCGGTGATCAGGCCTACAACTGTTGTGTCATCAGCAAGCTTAATGATGGTGTTGGAGTCATGCTTGGCCATGCAGTCATGAGTGAACAGGGAATACAGGAGGGGACTGAGTACCTGACATGATGACCCCTTGCTGTCCCCAGTCCACCTGGCCGTGCTGCTGCTCCAGTTTCAACTGTTCTGCCTTATTATTATTCGACCATGCTGGTCATTTATGAACATTTGAACATCTTGGCCATGTTCTGTTATAATCTCCAACCGGCACAGCCGGAAGAGGACTGGCCACCCCACATAGCCTGGTTCCTCTCTAGGTTTCTTCCTAGGTTTTGGCCTTTCTAGGGAGTTTTTCCTAACCACCGTGCATCTACACCTGCATTGCTTGCTGTTTGGGGTTTTAGGCTGGGTTTCTGTACAGCACTTTGAGATATCAGCTGATGTACGAAGGGCTATATAAATAAATTTGATTTGATTTATAGCGCTCACCGTTGCCACCAGTGGCCAGTTTTGAAGTCATCTCCTGACGTCTTGCTTACCTGGACAGATGTCTAATTTTGCAATGGATCTGGAGTGACCTGGCTGCACACACACAGACTTCATCATCCACTTCATCAGCATCTTTAAGCTTCCTCCTCCACTTCATCAGCATCTTTAAGCTTCCTCCTCCACTTCATCAGCATCTTTAAGCTTCCTCCTCCACTTCCTCAGCATCTTTAAGCTTCCTCCTCCACTTCATCAGCATCGTTAAGCTTCCTCCTCCACTTCATCAGCATCGTTAAGCTTCCTCCTCCACTTCATCAGCATCTTTAAGCTTCCTCCTCCACTTCATCAGCATCTTTAAGCTTCCTCCTCCACTTCATCAGCATCTTTAAGCTTCCTCCTCCACTTCACGACAGTCCCTCTTTCCCACCCATTTTCCTCTCTCTTTCTCTCACGTGTGTCTCTGTCTGTCTCTCTCTGTCTCTGTCTGTCTCTGTCTGTCTCTGTCTGTCTCTGTCTGTCTCTGTCTCTCTCTGTCTGTCTCTGTCTGTCTCTGTCTGTCTCTGTCTGTCTCTCTCTGTCTCTCTCTGTCTCTCTCTGTCTCTGTCTGTCTCTGTCTGTCTCTGTCTGTCTCTGTAGAGTAGTTTACTGTAGTGTACACTTATCTGAACTGAGCAATAGTTGCTCTCCTGTTATAGCTGTGTGTGTGTGTGTGTGTGTGTGTGTGTGTGTGTGTGTGGATCGATTAGCTTCAGTCTCGACACCCAGGAAGAACCAAACTCAATTATCCCACTGACTTATGGGTCATATGATTTAATTTAGTCAACTGCGCAGACTCTGTAAACAAGCTACTGGTGTTAAGGGCTGGAAGAGGAAGTGGCCGTATTGCTCCTCCCACCAGATCCATACTTCTGTTTCACTGAATCAGGGCCTGTCCCTTATCTGTCGTGTACTGATGTGTACTGATGTGTACTGATGTGTAGTGTAGTGTAGTGTAGTGTAGTGTAGTGTAGTGTAGTGATGTGTAGTGATGTGTAGTGATGTGTAGTGATGTGTAGTGATGTGTAGTGTACTGTACTGTAGTCTAGTGTACTGTATTGAAGTCTACTGTACTGTAGTCTTGTGTACTGATGTGTACTGTAGTCTAGTGTACTGTACTGTAGTCTAGTGTACTGTAGTCTAGTGTACTGTAGTCTAGTGTACTGTAGTGTATTGATGTGTAGTGTAGTCTAGTGTACTGTAGTGTAGTCTAGTGTACTGTAGTGTAGTCTAGTGTACTGTAGTATAGTCTAGTGTACTGCACTCTATTCTAGTGTACTGTAGTCTAGTGTACTGTAGTCTAGTGTACTGTAGTGTATTGATGTGTAGTGTGGTCTAGTGTACTGCACTCTATTCTAGTGTACTGTAGTCTAGTGTACTGTAGTCTAGTGTACTGTAGTGTATTGATGTGTAGTGTGGTCTAGTGTACTGTAGTGTAGTCTAGTGTACTGTAGTGTAGTCTAGTGTACTGTAGTGTAGTCTAGTGTACTGTAGTGTAGTCTAGTGTACTGTACTGTAATGTACCGATGTGTACTGTAATGTACCCTAGTGTACTGTAATGTACCGATGTGTACTGTAATGTACCCTAGTGTACTGTAATGTACCAATGTGTACTGTACTCTAGTGTACTGTACTGTAGTGTACCAATGTGTACTGTACTCTAGTGTACTGTACTGTAGTGTACCAATGTGTACTGTACTGTAGTCTAGTGTACTGTAGTGTACCAATGTGTACTGTACTGTAGTCTAGTGTACTGTAGTGTACCAATGTGTACTGTACTGTAGTCTAGTGTACTGTACTGTAGTCTAGTGTACTGTAGTGTATCGATGTGTAGTGTACTGTAGTGTACCGATGTGTACTGTAGTCTTGTGTACTGTAGTCTAGTGTACTGTAGTGTACCGATGTGCAGTCTAGTGTACTGTAGTGTAGTCTAGTGTAGTGTAGTCTAGTGTACTGTAGTGTACTGTAGTCTAGTCTAGTGTAGTCTAGTGTACTGTAGTCTAGTGTACTGTACTGTAGTCTAGTGTACTGTACTGTAGTCTAGTGTACCGATGTGTACTGTAGTGTACCGATGTGTACTGTAGTGTACCGATGTGTACTGTAGTGTACCGATGTGTACTGTAGTGTACCGATGTGTACTGTAGCGTACCGATGTGTACTGTACTGTAGTCTAGTGTACTGTAGTGTACCGATGTGTACTGTAGTGTACCGATGTGTACTGTAGTCTAGTGTACTGTAGTGTACCGATGTGTACTGTAGTGTACCGATGTGTACTGTACTGTAGTCTAGTGTACTGTAGTGTACCGATGTGTACCGTACTGTAGTCTAGTGTACTGTAGTGTACCAATGTGTACTGTAGTGTACCGATGTGTACTGTACTGTAGTGTACCGATGTGTACTGTAGTGTACCGATGTGTACTGTACTGTAGTTCAGTGTACTGTAGTGTACCGATGTGTACTGTAGTCTAGTGTACTGTAGTGTACCGATGTGTACTGTACTGTAGTCTAGTGTACTGTAGTGTAGTCTAGTGTACTGTAGTCTAGTGTACTGTAGTGTACCGATGTCTAGTGTACCGATGTGTACTGTAGTCTAGTGTACTGTAGTGTAGTCTAGTGTACTGTAGTGTAGTCTAGTGTACTGTAGTGTACCGATGTGTAGTCTAGTGTACTGTAGTGTAGTCTAGTGTACTGTAGTCTAGTGTACTGTAGTCTAGTGTACTGTAGTGTACCGATGTGTAGTGTAGTCTAGTGTACTGTTGTGTACCGATGTGTACTGTAGTCTAGTGTACTGTTGTGTACCGATGTGTACTGTACTGTAGTCTAGTGTACTGTACTGTAGTCTAGTGTACTGTAGTGTACCGATGTGTACTGTACTGTAGTCTAGTGTACGTAAGTTGCAAGGACTGACTCTATGTGCAATAATAGTGTTTAACATGATTTTCAACTGACTACCTCATCTCTGTACCCCACAAATACAATTGTCTGTAAGGTTCTTCAGTCGAGCAGTCGAATAGTGTATTTCAAACAGAGATTGAACCACAAAGACCAGGGACATTTTCTAATGTCTCGCAAAGAAGGGCACCTATTGGTAGATGGGTAAAATTTTAAAAAATATCCCTTTGAGCATGGTGAAGTTATTAATTACACTTTGGATGGTGTATCAATACACCCTGTCACTACAAACATAGAAAGATTCCTAACTCAGTTGCCGAAGAGGAAGGAAACCACTCAGGGATTTCACCATGAGGCCAATGGTGACTTTAAAACAGTAACAGAGTTTAATGGCTGTGATAGGAGACAACGGAGGATGGATCAACAACATTGTAGTTACTCCACAATACTAACCTAAATGACAAGAGTGAAAATGAGGAAGTCTGAACAGAATTTAAATATTCCAAAACATGCTTCCTGTTTGCAATAAGACACTAAAGCAAAACTGCAAGAAAGGGGCAAAGAAATACATTTTATTTCCTGAATACAAAGTGTTATGTTTGGGAAAAATACAACACATTACAGAGTATCACTCTTCATATTTTCAAGCATAGTGGTGGCTGCATCATGTTATGGGTATGCTTGTCAACGGACAGGACTAGGGAGTATTTTAGGATAAAAATAAATGGAATAGAGCTAAGCACAGGCAAAATCCTAGACAAAGACCTGTTTGTCTGCTTTCCACCAGACACTGGGAGATGAATTCACCGTTCAGCAGGACAAAACCTAAAGCACAAGGCCAGATCGACACTGGAGACAACACTGAATGTTCCTGTGTGGCCTAGTTATGGTTATGGTAAGACTTGAAAATGGTTGTCTAGCAATGATCAACAACCAATTTGACAGAACTTGAAGAATTTTGAGAAGAATAATTGGAAAATGTTGCAGAATCCTGGTGTGGAAAGCTATTAGAGACCTACCCTGAAAAACTCACAGCTCTTAGAACAGCTGTAATCGCTTCCAAAGGGGTTTCAATACTATGTAAATTAGATATTTCTGTATTTCGTTTTCATGAATATTGTGTGTGGATGTTCGCTAGAAAAATAATCTATTTAATCCATTTTAAATTCAGGATGTAACACCACATAATGTGGAATAAGTCAAAGGGTGTGAATACTTCCTGAAGGCTCTGTATGTGAAACCAGTTTTAAAGCAAATGTACAGTTTAAAAGCAAATTTCCTGGAATTCAAAAAAAATTTTGTGGCGGCAGGTAGCCTAGTGGTTAGAACGTTGGGCCAGTAACCGAAAGGTTGCTAGATCAAATCCCTGAGCCTACAAGGTAAAAATCAGTTAACCCACTGTTCCTAGGCCGTCATTGAAAATAAGAATTTGTTATTAACTGACTTGCCTAGTAAAATAAAGGTAAAATAGTACAATTTTGACTAATGCCATGTTAATATGAATGACCCCCCTGGAGGTCAGGGCCCCCCAGCCCTGTGAGTCCAGTCCGTATTCAGACAGGATAACTACAAGTTTAGAGAAGTGGATAGATGAATTACCAATATAAGAAGTGTAATCTGAACTCCCTGGCACAGTGGGTGAATATCAGAGACATAACAAGAGAAAAACTGCTGATGAACATTTCAAAATGTTCCCTATTCTAACTCTCTATAGTAAGTTGAGACCCTGACTGAGGTTTCCCCCCCCAAAAATTAATAATCTATATTATTTTTCGGGATCAAGGGGTCCCTTTGCGGCCGGGTGGGCCCTAAACAACCGCTTATTTAGTTTATGCCTAGAACCGGCCCTGGCTGTAGCTATGCCACCTTCCATTGGCAGATGCAGTGGATTGAGCAGATAAAGATACATCTAGCTAAAACAGACGGATTTGATATTATGCTAATTACATTTCCTCTGGGCGAGGACAGTGACTCCAGGGGCCAGTTACAGCCCTCCTTTAGGGCCAGTTACAGCCCTCCTTTAGGGCCAGTCACAGCCCTCCTTTAGGGCCAGTCACAGCCCTCCTTTAGGGCCAGTTACAGCCCTCCTTTAGGGCCAGACACAGCACTCCTTTAGGGCCAGTCACAGCCCTCCTTTAGGGCCAGTCACAGCCCTCCTTTAGGGCCTGTCACAGCTCTCCTTTAGGGCCTGTCACAGCCCTCCTTTAGGGCCTGTCACAGCCCTCCTTTAGGGCCTGTCACAGCCCTCCTTTAGGGCCAGTCACAGCCCTCCTTTAGGGCCTGTCACAGCCCTCCTTTAGGGCCTGTCACAGCCCTCCTTTAGGGCCTGTCACAGCCCTCCTTTAGGGCCTGTCACAGCCCTCCTTTAGGGCCTGTCACAGCCCTCCTTTAGGGCCTGTCACAGCCCTCCTTTAGGGCCAGTCACAGCCCTCCTTTAGGGCCAGTCACAGCCCTCCTTTAGGGCCAGTCACAGCCCTCCTTTAGGGCCAGTCACAGCCCTCCTTTAGGGCCAGTCACAGCCCTCCTTTAGGGCCAGTCACAGCCCTCCTTTAGGGCCTGTCACAGCCCTCCTTTAAGGTTGCACTTTTAGGAAATCAATTGTAAGGGAACTAGCTGCAGTAGGAATGTCTTTGACTCCCAGTCCCTTGTTTTGCACCTGGTGGCGTTACATCTTTTTATTTTTCACAGCGTTTGGGATGCTTCCCGCTGTCTCTTTAATAGATGGAGAAAACAGGAAATACATCTACTACTAAAGGTTTCTCTCTCTCTCTTCCTCCTACCTCTTGCTCTCCTGTCTCATACCGACGAACTGTGCAACCAGATCCATTCATTTTATAAGAGCCATTAGACTGGAAAGTGTAAACCTGGAAAGTGTAAACCTAATCTGCAGAGATGGTTAGGTGCTGAGCCCTGAAGACTTGTTCTAGCTACTAATACCAGGCTCAGTTAGCTAATGGTTGGCTACCCAGTTGGTCAAACAAGAAATAGAACAACTGTAGAAACACATTGAGGCTGCTTTCCAAATTGCATCATAGTCCCATATCTTTAAATAGTTCCAAAGCATTGTATACAGCACAGAAAACAGTCCCTTTCCCTGCGTGAGTTCAATAAAGAAGAGTTTATCATGAGAAATACATTGTGCATGCTGCTAAATTGTGCTTCTTGAAAACTACTGCCAAAACTATGTTGTGTAAGTCCTGAACAAAACTAGCGTCCGGGTCTACAGGTACCTTCTCATGGACAGACAGAAGTCCATCTAGAGAGACGACGGAAAGTGGTTACTCCCTTCTCTACCAAATGCTCAGATACAATATCTGTATCTGAAATGGCACCCTAATTCCCAAATTCTGCTGTGTCTCTGTATTTATGTGAATTTGTGTGTGTGTCTGTCCACATTAACCCTACTCCACCCTGACCCCTCCTCCACCCTCTGTCTACCTCACCTGACCCCTCCTCCACCCTCTGTCTACCCCACCTTAACCCTACTCCACCCTGACCCCTCCTCCAACCTCTGTTTACCCCACCTTAACCCTACTCCACCCTTGATTTTCTTTTTGTTTGTTTGTCAATTAGTGTGTGCAGGGTGAGTACGTTGTCTGTCCTACGGTCGTATGGTAATTTTGTGGACCTGGCAACTGGACCTTTTTTGGAACACCATTATTTTGTCTTACGGAGATTTACTGTCAGGGCCAATTTTAACCGCACACTTGTTTGTGTTCATGGATTTTGTAATAATGTATGTTATTGCCCCCAACACCACTTTCCATCAGTTTGTATAGCGGACCCTCAAGACAAATTGAGTCAAAAAATGTTTTTTGAAATCAACAAAGCATGAGAAGTCTTTGCCTTTGTTTTAGTTTGTTTGGTTGTCAATGAGGGTGTGCAGGGTGAATACATGGTCTGTTGTACGGTAATTTGGTAAAAAGCCAATTTGACATTTGCTCAGTACATTGTTTTCATTGAGGAAATGTACGAGTGTGCTGTTAATGATAATGCAGAGGATTTTCCCAAGGTTACTGTTGACGCATATTCCACGGTAGTTATTGGGGTCAAATATGTCTCCACTTTTGTGGATTGGGGTGATCAGTCCTTGGTTCCAAATATTGGGGAAGAAGCCAGAGCTGAGGATGCTGTTAAAGAGTTTTAGCCAATTGGAATGTGTGGTCTGTATATGAATGTGTGGTCTGTATATGAATGTGTGGTCTGTATATGAATGTGTGGTCTGTATATGAATGTGTGGTCTGTATATGAATGTGTGTTCTGTATATGAATGTGTGGTCTGTATATGAATGTGTGGTCTGTATATGAATGTGTGGTCTGTATATGAATGTGTGGTCTGTATATGAATGTGTGTTCTGTATATGAATGTGTGGTCTGTATATGAATGTGTGGTCTGTATATGAATGTGTGGTCTGTATATGAATGTGTGGTCTGTATATGAATTTGTGGTCTGTATATGAATGTGTGGTCTGTATATGAATGTGTGTTCTGTATATGAATGTGTGGTCTGTATATGAATGTGTGGTCTGTATATGAATGTGTGGTCTGTATATGAATTTGTGGTCTGTATATGAATGTGTGTTCTGTATATGAATGTGTGGTCTGTATATGAATGTGTGGTCTGTATATGAATGTGTGGTCTGTATATGAATGTGTGGTCTGTATATGAATGTGTGGTCTGTATATGAATGTGTGGTCTGTAGCTCATTCAAGGTACCTGGAGAATCCAGGAAGTTAATAGTTGATTCTAAGATTTGTATTTGATCATGTTTTGCTGTTTGTTCTTTGTTCAAAAAGATTGGAGAAGTGGTTTACCCATACATCTCCATTTTGGATAGATAATTCTTTGTGATGTTGTTTGTTTAGAGTTTTCCAATTTTCCCAGAAGTGGTTAGAGTCTATGGATTCTTCAGTTACATTGAGCTGATTTCTGACGTGCTGTTCCTTCTTTTTCCGTAGTGTATTTCTGTATTGTTTTAGTGATTCACCATAGTGAAGGCGTAGACTCAGGTTTTCCGGGTCTCTATGTTTTTGGTTGGACAGGTTTCTCAATATCTTTCTTAGATTTTTACATTCTTCATCAAACCATTTGTCATTGTTGTTAATTTTCTTTGGTTTTCTATTTGAGATTTTTAGATTTGATAGGGAAGCTGAGAGGTCAAATATACTGTTAAGATTTTCTACTGCCAAGTTTACACCTTCACTACTACAGTGAAACCTTTTGTGCAGGAAGTTGTCCAGAAGGGATTGTATTCGTTGTTGCCTAATTGTTTTTTGGTAGGTTTCCACACTACTTTTCTTCCATCTATAGCATTTCTTAATATTGTGCAGTTCCTTTGGCTTTGATGCCTCATGATTGAGTATTGCTCTGTTCATGTAGACTGTGATTTGGCTCTGATCTGATAGGGGTGTCAGTGGACTGACTGAACGCTCTGAGAGACTCTGGGTTGAGGTCAGTGATAAAGTAATCTACAGTACTGCTGCCAAGAGATGAGCTATTGTTGTACCTACCATTGACTATGTACAGACCCAGCGTGCGACAGAGCTCCCCCTGTGTCTCTCTATCTCTGTCTCTCTGTCTCATGTCTCTCTCTCTCTGTCTCATGTCTCTCTCTCTCTGTCTCATGTCTCTCTCTGTCTCATGTCTCTCTGTCTCATGTCTCTCTCTGTCTCTCTCTCTCTGTCTCATGTCTCTCAGTCTCTCTCTCTCTGCATCATGTCTCTGTCTCCTGTCTCTCTCTCTCTGTCTCTTGTATCTGTCTCTCTCTGTCTCATGTATCTGTCTCTCTCTATGTCTCTGTCTCTCTCTATGTCTCTGTCTCTCTCTATGTCTGTCTCTCTCTCTGTCTCTCTCTCTCTCTCTCTCTGAGAGATGAGACAGACATGAGACAGACAGAGCGAGAGAGAGAGACAGACAGAGCGACAGACAGACAGAGCGACAGACAGAGGAGAGACAGTCAGAGAGAGAGCGAAAGAGAGACAGACAGAGCGAGAGAGAGACAGACAGACAGACAGACAGACAGACAGAGCGACAGAGAGCGAGAGACAGACAGAGCGACAGAGACATGAGCCAGAGCGACAGAGACATGAGCCAGAGCGACAGAGACATGAGCCAGAGCGAGAGAGACAGAGACATGAGCCAGAGCGAGAGAGACAGAGACATGAGCCAGAGCGAGAGAGACAGAGACATGAGCCAGAGCGAGAGAGACAGAGACATGAGCCAGAGCGAGAGAGACAGAGACATGAGCCAGAGCGAGAGAGACAGAGACATGAGCCAGAGCGAGAGAGACAGAGACATGAGCCAGAGCGAGAGAGACATGAGCCAGAGCGAGAGAGACAGAGACATGAGCGAGAGAGACAGAGACATGAGCGAGAGAGACAGAGACATGAGCGAGAGAGACAGAGACATGAGCGAGAGAGACAGAGACATGAGCGAGAGAGACAGAGACATGAGCGAGAGAGACAGAGACAGAGACATGAGCCAGAGACAGAGACATGAGCCAGAGCGAGAGAGACATGAGACATGAGAGAGAGACAGAGACATGAGACACAGAGACATGTCTCTGTCTCTCTCTCTCTCTCTCTCTCTCTCTCTGTCTCTCTTGTCTCTGTCTCTCTTGTCTCTGTCTCTCTCTCTCTTGTCTCTGTCTCTCTCATGTCTCTGTCTCTCTCATGTCTCTGTCTCTCTCATGTCTCTGTCTCTCTCATGTCTCTGTCTCTCTCATGTCTCTGTCTCTCTCATGTCTCTGTCTCTCTCATGTCTCTGTCTCTCTCATGTCTCTGTCTCTCTCATGTCTCTGTCTCTCTCATGTCTCTGTCTCTGTCTCTGTCTGTCTCTCTTGTCTCTCTCTTGTCTCTGTCTCTCTCTTGTCTCTGTCTCTCTCTTGTCTCTGTCTCTCTCTTGTCTGTGTCTCTCTCTTGTCTGTGTCTCTCTCTTGTCTGTGTCTCTCTCTTGTCTGTGTCTCTCTCTTGTCTGTGTCTCTCTTGTCTCTCTCTTGTCTCTGTCTCTCTCTTGTCTCTGTCTCTCTCTTGTCTCTGTCTCTCTCTTGTCTCTGTCTCTCTCTTGTCTGTGTCTCTCTCTTGTCTGTGTCTCTCTCTTGTCTGTGTCTCTCTCTTGTCTGTGTCTCTCTCTTGTCTGTGTCTCTCTCATGTCTCTGTCTCTCTCATGTCTCTGTCTCTCTCATGTCTCTGTCTCTGTCTCTCTTGTCTCTGTCTCTGTCTCTCTTGTCTCTGTCTCTGTCTCTCTTGTCTCTGTCTCTGTCTCTCTTGTCTGTGTCTCTCTCTTGTCTGTGTCTCTCTCTTGTCTGTGTCTCTCTCTTGTCTGTGTCTCTCTCATGTCTCTGTCTCTCTCATGTCTCTGTCTCTCTCATGTCTCTGTCTCTCTCATGTCTCTGTCTCTCTCATGTCTCTGTCTCTCTCATGTCTCTGTCTCTCTTGTCTCTGTCTCTGTCTCTCTTGTCTCTGTCTCTCTCTTGTCTCTGTCTCTCTCTTGTCTCTGTCTCTCTCTTGTCTCTGTCTCTCTCTTGTCTCTGTCTCTCTCTTGTCTCTGTCTCTCTCTTGTCTCTGTCTCTCTCTTGTCTCTGTCTGTCTCTTGTCTCTTTCTCTGTCTCTTGTCTCTTTCTCTGTCTCATGTATATGTATCTGTCTCATGTATCTGTCTCTCTGTCTCATGTCTCTCTCTGTCTCATGTCTCTCTCTGTCTCATGTCTCTCTCTCTCTGTCGCTCTCTCTGTCCCTACCTCAATCTCTCTGCTCTCTCCTCCAATTCAAGTTCAATTCAAGGTCTTTATTGGCATTTGAAACAGGTGTTAACATTGCCAAAGCAAGTGAGGTAGATAATATATAAAGTGAATATATAAAGTGAAATAAACAATAAAAATGAACAGTAAACATTACACATACAGAAGTTTAAAAACAATAAAGACATTACAAATGTCATATTATATATATATATATATATATATATATATATATATATATATATATATATATATATATATATATATATATATATATATATATATATATACAGTGTTTTAACAATATACAAATGGTTAAAGGACACAAGATAAAATAAATAAACATAAATACGGGTTGTATTTACAATGGTGCGTGTTCTTCACTGGTTGCCCTTTTCTCGTGGCAACAGTTCACAAATCTTGCTGCTCTGATGGCACACTGTGGAATTTCACCCAGTAGATATGGGAATTTATCAAAATTGGATTTGTTTTCAAATTCTTTGTGGATCTGTGTAATCTGAGGGAAATATGTCTCTCTAATATGGTCATACATTGGCCAGGAGGTTAGGAAGTGCAGCTCAGTTTCCACCTCATTTTGTGGGCAGTGAGCACATAGTCTGTCTTCTCTTGAGAGCCATGTCTGCCTACGGCGGCCTTTCTCAATAGCAAGGCTATGCTCACTAAGTCCCTCACTCTCAGCCCAGTTAACCTAATAGTGTAACTCTCTCAGCCCTCAGCCCAGTTAACCTAATAGAGTAACTCTCTCAGCCCTCAGCCCAGTTAACCTAATAGAGTAACTCTCTCAGCCCTCAGCCCAGTTAACCTAATAGTGTCTGTCTGTCTCTCTCTGTCTGTCTGTGTCTCTGTCTGTCTGTCTGTGTCTCTGTCTGTCTGTCTGTCTGTCGCTCTCTGTCTGTCTGTCTGTCTGTCTCTGTCTGTCTGTCGCTCTCTGTCTGTCTGTCTGTCCCTCTCTGTCTGTCTGTCTGTCGCTCTCTGTCTGTCTGTCGCTCTCTCTGTCTGTCTGTCGCTCTCTCTGTCTGTCTGTCGCTCTCTGTCTGTCGCTCTCTGTCTGTCGCTCTCTGTCTGTCTGTCGCTCTCTGTCTGTCGCTCTCTGTCTGTCTGTCGCTTTCTGTCTGTCTGTCGCTCTCTGTCTGTCTGTCTGTCGCTCTCTGTCTGTCTGTCTGTCTGTTGCTTTGTCTGTCTGTTGCTTTGTCTGTCTGTCGCTCGCTGTCTCTGTCGCTCGCTGTCTGTCGCTCTCTGTCTCTGTTTGTCGCTCTCTGTCGCTCTGTCTCTGTCTGTCTGTCTGTCGCTCTCTGTCTGTCGCTCTCTGTCTGTCGCTCTCTGTCTGTCTGTCTGTCGCTCTCTGTCTCTGTCTGACGCTCTCTGTCTCTGTCTGACGCTCTCTGTCTCTGTCTGTCGCTCTCTGTCTGTCTGTCGCTGTCTGTCTGTCTGTCGCTCTCTGTCTTTCGCTGTCTGTCTGTCGCTCTCTGTCTGTCTGTCTGTGTGTCTGTCTGTCGCTCTCTCTCTGTCTGTCTGTGTCTGTCGCTCTCTCTCTGTCTGTCTGTGTCTGTCGCTCTCTCTCTGTCTGTCTGTGTCTGTCGCTCTCTCTCTGTCTGTCTGTCTGTCGCTCTCTCTCTGTCTGTCTGTGTCTGTCGCTCTCTCTCTGTCTGTCTGTCTGTCTGTCGCTGTCTGTCTGTCGCTCTCTGTCTGTCGCTGCCTGTGTGTCTGTGTGTCTGTGTCTGTCTGTCTGTCTGTGTGTCTGTCTGTCTATCGCTCTCTCTCTGTCTGTAGCTCTCTGTCTGTCTGACTGTCGCTGTCTGTCTGTCTGACTGTCGCTGTCTGTCTGTCTGACTGTCGCTGTCTGTCTGTCTGTGTCTGTCGCTCTCTGTCTGTCTGTCTGTCGCTCTCTGTCTGTCTGTCGCTCGCTGTCTGTCGCTCTCTGTCTGTCTGTCTTTCTCTGTCTGTCTGACTGTCGCTGTCTGTCTGTGTCTGTCGCTCTCTCTCTGTCTGTCTGTCTGTCTGTCGCTCTCTGTCTGTGTCTGTCTGTCTGTCTGTCTGTCTGTCTGTCTGTCGCTCTCTGTCTGTCTGTCTGTCTGTCTGTCGCTCTCTGTCTGTCTGTCTGTCGCTCTCTGTCTGTCTGTCGCTCTCTGTCTGTCTGTCGCTCTGTCTGTCGCTCTCTGTCTGTCTGTCTGTCGCTCTGTCTGTCACTCTCTGTCTGTCTGTCTGTTGCTCTCTGTCTGCCATCCCCCTCTCTCCCTCCTCTGCTGAGATTTGCTTGAGGGATGGATGAGCAGATGAAGGGATGATGTGTGGTCTAGAGAGCATGGCTCTCATCCGCAGTGGCAGTCTTTCCCAGCCTCCCTTTCCCAGGCTATACAGCATGACTCTCATCCACAGTGGCAGTCTTTCCCAGGCTATACAGCATGGCTCTCATCCACAGTGCCAGTCTTTCCCAGGCTATACAGCATGGCTCTCATCCACAGTGGCAGTCTTTCCCAGCCTCCCTTTCCCAGGCTATACAGCATGGCTCTCATCCACAGTGCCAGTCTTTCCCAGGCTATACAGCATGGCTCTCATCCACAGTGGCAGTCTTTCCCAGCCTCCCTTTCCCAGGCTATACAGCATGGCTCTCATCCACAGTGCCAGTCTTTCCCAGGCTATACAGCATGGCTCCCATCCACAGTGCCAGTCTTTCCCAGGCTATACAGCATGGCTCTCATCCACAGTGGCAGTCTTTCCCAGCCTCCCTTTCCCAGGCTATACAGCATGGCTGTCATCCACAGTGCCAGGCTTTCCCAGGCTATACAGCATGGCTCTCATCCACAGTGGCAGTCTTTCCCAGGCTATACAGCATGGCTCTCATCCACAGTAACAGTCTTTCCCAGGCTATACAGCATGGCTCTCATCCACAGTGCCAGTCTTTCCCAGCCTCCCTTTCCCAGGCTATACAGCATGACTCTCATCCACAGTGCCAGTCTTTCCCAGGCTATACAGCATGGCTCTCATCCACAGTGCCAGTCTTTCCCAGCCTCCCTTTCCCAGGCTATACAGCATGGCTCTCATCCACAGTGCCAGTCTTTCCCAGGCTATACAGCATGGCTCTCATCCACAGTGCCAGTCTTTCCCAGCCTCCCTTTCCCAGGCTATACAGCATGACTCTCATCCACAGTGCCAGTCTTTCCCAGGCTATACAGCATGGCTCTCATCCACAGTGCCAGTCTTTCCCAGCCTCCCTTTCCCAGGCTATACAGCATGACTCTCATCCACAGTGCCAGTCTTTCCCAGGCTATACAGCATGGCTCTCATCCACAGTGCCAGTCTTTCCCAGGCTATACAGCATGGCTCTCATCCACAGTGCCAGTCTTTCCCAGCCTCCCTTTCCCAGGCTATACAGCATGGCTCTCATCCACAGTAACAGTCTTTCCCAGGCTATACAGCATGACTCTCATCCACAGTGCCAGGCTTTCCCAGCCTCCCTTTCCCAGGCTATACAGCATGGCTCTCATCCACAGTGCCAGGCTTTCCCAGGCTATACAGCATGACTCTCATCCACAGTAACAGTCTTTCCCAGGCTATACAGCATGGCTCTCATCCACAGTGCCAGGCTTTCCCAGCCTCCCTTTCCCAGGCTATACAGCATGGCTCTCATCCACAGTGCCAGTCTTTCCCAGCCTCCCTTTCCCAGGCTATACAGCATGACTCTCATCCACAGTGCCAGTCTTTCCCAGGCTATACAGCATGGCTCTCATCCACAGTGCCAGTCTTTCCCAGCCTCCCTTTCCCAGGCTATACAGCATGACTCTCATCCACAGTGCCAGTCTTTCCCAGGCTATACAGCATGGCTCTCATCCACAGTGCCAGTCTTTCCCAGGCTATACAGCATGGCTCTCATCCACAGTGCCAGTCTTTCCCAGCCTCCCTTTCCCAGGCTATACAGCATGGCTCTCATCCACAGTGCCAGTCTTTCCCAGGCTATACAGCATGGCTCTCATCCACAGTGCCAGTCTTTCCCAGGCTATACAGCATGGCTCTCATCCACAGTGCCAGTCTTTCCCAGGCTATACAGCATGGCTCCCATCCACAGTGCCAGTCTTTCCCAGGCTATACAGCATGGCTCTCATCCACAGTGCCAGTCTTTCCCAGGCTATACAGCATGACTCTCATCCACAGTGCCAGTCTTTCCCAGGCTATACAGCATGACTCTCATCCACAGTGCCAGTCTTTCCCAAGGAGGCTGGGACTACAGACACACTATATAGCCATGCAGGTTTAAAATGTCTCCTCTGGGTCAGTTTTAGCAGTGACACAGGCTGACGAGCTGAGTGCCTGTCAGGAGCCAGGGCTATTAAATGATCACAGAGCTGCTTTCCCCAGACAGACAAACAGACTCTGCATTCTGCTGTGTAAAGGGGGGTACATTCTCCTGTGTAAAGGGGGGTACATTCTGCTGTGTAAAGGGGGGTACATTCTCCTGTCTAAAGGGGAGTACATTCTGCTGTCTAAAGGGGGTACATTCTGCTGTGTAAAGGGGGTACATTCTGCTGTCTAAAGGGGGTACATTCTGCTGTCTAAAGGGGAGTACATTCTGCTGTCTAAAGGGGGGTACATTCTGCTGTGTAAAGGGGGTACATTCTGCTGTGTAAAGGGGAGTACATTCTGCTGTCTAAAGGGGAGTACATTCTGCTGTGTAAAGGGGAGTACATTCTGCTGTCTAAAGGGGGTACATTCTGCTGTGTAAAGGGGGGTACATTCTGCTCTCTAAAGGGGGGTACATTCTGCTGTATAAAGGGGGGTACATTCTGCTGTCTAAAGGGGGTACATTCTGCTGTGTAAAGGGGGGTACATTCTGTTCTCTAAAGGGGAGTACATTCTGCTGTGTAAAGGGGGGTACATTCTGCTGTGTAAAGGGGGGTACATTCTGCTGTCTAAAGGGGAGTACATTCTGCTGTGTAAAGGGGGGTACATTCTGCTGTCTAAAGGGGGTACATTCTGCTGTCTAAAGGGGAGTACATTCTGCTGTGTAAAGGGGGGTACATTCTGCTGTCTAAAGGGGGGTACATTCTGCTGTGTAAAGGGGAGTACATTCTGCTGTCTAAAGGGGAGTACATTCTGCTGTGTAAAGGGGGTACATTCTGCTGTCTAAAGGGGGTACATTCTGCTGTGTAAAGGGGGTACATTCTGCTGTGTAAAGGGGGTACATTCTGCTGTCTAAAGGGGGTACATTCTGCTGTGTAAAGGGGGGTACATTCTGCTGTCTAAAGGGGGTACATTCTGCTGTCTAAAGTGGAGTACATTCTGCTGTCTAAAGGGGGTACATTCTGCTGTCTAAAGGGGTGTACATTCTGCTGTGTAAAGGGGGTACATTCTGCTGTGTAAAGGGGGTACATTCTGCTGTGTAAAGGGGGGTACATTCTGCTGTGTAAAGGGGGTACATTCTGCTGTCTAAAGGGGGGTACATTCTGCTGTGTAAAGGGGAGTACATTCTGCTGTGTAAAGGGGAGTACATTCTGCTGTGTAAAGGGGGTACATTCTGCTGTCTAAAGGGGAGTACATTCTGCTGTGTAAAGGGGGGTACATTCTGCTGTGTAAAGGGGGGTACATTCTGCTGTCTAAAGGGGGGTACATTCTGCTGTGTAAAGGGGAGTACATTCTGCTGTCTAAAGGGGAGTACATTCTGCTGTGTAAAGGGGGGTACATTCTGCTGTCTAAAGGGGGTACATTCTGCTGTGTAAAGGGGGGTACATTCTGCTGTGTAAAGGGGGGTACATTCTGCTGTCTAAAGGGGTGTACATTCTGCTGTGTAAAGGGGGGTACATTCTGCTGTGTAAAGGGGGGTACATTCTGCTGTGTAAAGGGGGGTACATTCTGCTGTGTAAAGGGGGGTACATTCTGCTGTGTAAAGGGGGGTACATTCTGCTGTGTAAAGGGGGGTACATTCTGCTGTGTAAAGGGGAGTACATTCTGCTGTGTAAAGGGGAGTACATTCTGCTGTCTAAAGGGGGGTACATTCTGCTGTCTAAAGGGGAGTACATTCTGCTGTGTAAAGGGGGTACATTCTGCTGTCTAAAGGGGGGTACATTCTGCTGTGTAAAGGGGAGTACATTCTGCTGTGTAAAGGGGAGTACATTCTGCTGTGTAAAGGGGAGTACATTCTGCTGTCTAAAGGGGAGTACATTCTGCTGTGTAAAGGGGAGTACATTCTGCTGTCTAAAAGGGAGTACATTCTGCTGTGTAAAGGGGAGTACATTCTGCTGTGTAAAGGGGAGTACATTCTGCTGTGTAAAGGGGAGTACATTCTGCTGTGTAAAGGGGAGTACATTCTGCTGTCTAAAGGGGAGTACATTCTGCTGTGTAAAGGGGGGTACATTCTGTTCTCTAAAGGGGAGTACATTCTGCTGTGTAAAGGGGAGTACATTCTGCTGTGTAAAGGGGAGTACATTCTGCACTCTAAAGGGGAGTACATTCTGCTGTGTAAAGGGGAGTACATTCTGCTGTGTAAAGGGGGGTACATTCTGTTCTCTAAAGGGGAGTACATTCTGCTGTGTAAAGGGGAGTACATTCTGCTCTCTAAAGGGAGTACATTCTGCTGTCTAAAAGTACATTCTGCTGTCTAAAGGGGGTACATTCTGCTGTGTAAAGGGGAGTACATTCTGCTGTCTAAAGGGGAGTACATTCTGCTGTCTAAAGGGGGTACATTCTGCTGTGTAAAGGGGGTACATTCTGCTGTGTAAAGGGGGGTACATTCTGCTGTGTAAAGGGGGGTACATTCTGCTGTGTAAAGGGGGGTACATTCTGCTGTGTAAATTCTGCTGTGGGGGTACATTCTGCTGTGTAAAGGGGGTACATTCTGCTGTCTAAAGGGGGTACATTCTGCTGTGTAAAGGGGGGTACATTCTGCTGTCTAAAGGGGAGTACATTCTGCTGTGTAAAGGGGGTACATTCTGCTGTCTAAAGGGGGTACATTCTGCTGTGTAAAGGGGGGTACATTCTGCTGTGTAAAGGGGAGTACATTCTGCTGTCTAAAGGGGGGTACATTCTGCTGTCTAAAGGGGGTACATTCTGCTGTCTAAAGGGGAGTACATTCTGCTGTCTAAAGGGGGTACATTCTGCTGTGTAAAGGGGTACATTCTGCTGTGTAAAGGGAGTACATTCTGCTGTGTAAAGGGGTACATTCTGCTGTCTAAAGGGGAGTACATTCTGCTGTGTAAAGGGAGTACATTCTGCTGTGTAAAGGGGGTACATTCTGCTGTGTAAAGGGGGGTACATTCTGCTGTGTAAAGGGGGGTACATTCTGCTGTCTAAAGGGGAGTACATTCTGCTGTGTAAAGGGGAGTACATTCTGCTGTCTAAAGGGGGGTACATTCTGCTGTCTAAAGGGGGTACATTCTGCTCTCTAAAGGGGAGTACATTCTGCTGTCTAAAGGGGAGTACATTCTGCTGTGTAAAGGGGAGTACATTCTGCTGTGTAAAGGGGAGTACATTCTGCTGTCTAAAGGGGAGTACATTCTGCTGTGTCAAGGGGGGTACATTCTGCTGTGTAAAGGGGGGTACATTCTGCTCTCTAAAGGGGGGTACATTCTGCTGTATAAAGGGGAGTACATTCTGCTGTATAAAGGGGAGTACATTCTGCTGTCTAAAGGGGAGTACATTCTGCTGTCTAAAGGGGAGTACATTCTGCTGTCTAAAGGGGGGTACATTCTGCTGTCTAAAGGGGGGTACATTCTGCTGTATAAAGGGGAGTACATTCTGCTGTGTAAAGGGGAGTACATTCTGCTGTGTAAAGGGGGGTACATTCTGCTGTCTAAAGGGGAGTACATTCTGCTGTCTAAAGGGGAGTACATTCTGCTGTGTAAAGGGGGTACATTCTGCTGTCTAAAGGGGGGTACATTCTGCTGTGTAAAGGGGAGTACATTCTGCTGTGTAAAGGGGAGTACATTCTGCTGTCTAAAGGGGAGTACATTCTGCTGTCTAAAGGGGGGTACATTCTGCTGTCTAAAGGGGGGTACATTCTGCTGTCTAAAGGGGAGTACATTCTGCTGTCTAAAGGGAGTACATTCTGCTGTGTAAAGGGGGTACATTCTGCTGTCTAAAGGGGGGTACATTCTGCTGTCTAAAGGGGGGTACATTCTGCTGTGTAAAGGGGAGTACATTCTGCTGTCTAAAGGGGAGTACATTCTGCTGTCTAAAGGGGAGTACATTCTGCTGTGTAAAGGGGGGTACATTCTGCTGTGTAAAGGGGGTACATTCTGCTGTCTAAAGGGGAGTACATTCTGCTGTCTAAAGGGGGGTACATTCTGCTGTGTAAAGGGGGGTACATTCTGCTGTCTAAAGGGGTACATTCTGCTGTGTAAAGGGGAG
The DNA here is from genome assembly GCF_036934945.1 of Oncorhynchus masou masou. Lineage (NCBI taxonomy): Eukaryota > Metazoa > Chordata > Actinopteri > Salmoniformes > Salmonidae > Oncorhynchus > Oncorhynchus masou. The sequence continues at coordinate 96,829,692 of NC_088223.1, forward strand.
TACATTCTGCTGTCTAAAGGGGAGTACATTCTGCTGTCTAAAGGGGAGTACATTCTGCTCTAAAGGGGGGTACATTCTGCTGTCTAAAGGGGGGTACATTCTGCTGTCTAAAGGGGAGTACATTCTGCTGTGTAAAGGGGAGTACATTCTGCTGTGTAAAGGGGGGTACATTCTGCTGTCTAAAGGGGAGTACATTCTGCTGTGTAAAGGGGAGTACATTCTGCTGTGTAAAGGGGGGTACATTCTGCTGTCTAAAGGGGAGTACATTCTGCTGTCTAAAGGGAGTACATTCTGCTGTGTAAAGGGAGTACATTCTGCTCTAAAGGGGGTACATTCTGCTCTAAAGGGGGTACATTCTGCTGTATAAAGGGGTACATTCTGCTGTGTAAAGGGGAGTACATTCTGCTGTGTAAAGGGGGTACATTCTGCTGTGTAAAGGGGGGTACATTCTGCTGTGTAAAGGGGAGTACATTCTGTTCTCTAAAGGGGGGTACATTCTGCTCTCTAAAGGGGGGTACATTCTGCTGTGTAAAGGGGAGTACATTCTGCTGTATAAAGGGGGGTACATTCTGCTGTCTAAAGGGGGTACATTCTGCTGTGTAAAGGGGAGTACATTCTGCTGTGTAAAGGGGGGTACATTCTGCTGTCTAAAGGGGAGTACATTCTGCTCTCTAAAGGGGGGTACATTCTGCTGTCTAAAGGGGAGTACATTCTGCTGTATAAAGGGAGTACATTCTGCTGTATAAAGGGGGTACACTCTGCTGTGTAAAGGGGAGTACATTCTGCTGTCTAAAGGGGAGTACATTCTGCTGTGTAAAGGGGAGTACATTCTGCTCTCTAAAGGGGGGTACATTCTGCTGTGTAAAGGGGAGTACATTATGCTGTGTAAAGGGGAGTACATTCTGCTGTCTAAAGGGGGGTACATTCTGCTGTATAAAGGGGGGTACATTCTGCTGTGTAAAGGGGAGTACATTCTGCTGTGTAAAGGGGAGTACATTCTGCTGTGTAAAGGGGGGTACATTCTGTTCTCTAAAGGGGGGTACATTCTGCTCTCTAAAGGGGGGTACATTCTGCTCTCTAAAGGGGGGCACATTCTGCTCTCTAAAGGGGGGTACATTCTGCTCTCTAAAGGGGGGCACATTCTGCTCTCTAAAGGGGGGTACGTTCTGCTGTATAAAGGGGGGTACATTCTGCTGTGTAAAGGGGGGTACATTCTGCTGTCTAAAGGGGAGTACATTCTGCTTTCTAAAGGGGATTACATTCTGCTGTATAAAGGGGAGTACATTCTGCTGTATAAAGGGGGGTACATTCTGCTGTATAAAGGGGGGTACATTCTGCTGTATAAAGGGGGTACATTCTGCTCTCTAAAGGGGGTACATTCTGCTGTATAAAGGGGGGTACATTCTGCTCTCTAAAAGGGGGTACATTCTGCTGTCTAAAGGGGGGTACATTCTGCTGTCTAAAGGGGGGTACATTCTGCTGTGTAAAAGGGGGTACATTCTGCTGTGTAAAGGGGAGTACATTCTGCTGTGTAAAGGGGAGTACATTCTGCTGTGTAAAGGGGGGTACATTCTGCTGTGTAAAGGGGAGTACATTCTGCTCTCTAAAGGGGGGTACATTCTGCTCTCTAAAGGGGAGTACATTCTGCTGTCTAAAAGGGGGTACATTCTGCTGTGTAAAAGGGGGGTACATTCTGCTGTATAAAGGGGAGTACATTCTGCTCTCTAAAGGGGGGTACGTTCTGTTCTCTAAAGGGGGGTACATTCTGCTCTCTAAAGGGGGGCACATTCTGCTCTCTAAAGGGGGGTACATTCTGCTGTATAAAGGGGAGTACATTCTGCTCTCTAAAGGGGGGTACATTCTGCTGTCTAAAGGGGAGTACATTCTGCTGTATAAAGGGGAGTACATTCTGCTGTATAAAGGGGGGTACATTCTGCTGTGTAAAGGGGGGTACATTCTGCTGTCTAAAGGGGAGTACATTCTGCTTTCTAAAGGGGGGTACATTCTGCTGTCTAAAGGGGAGTACATTCTGCTGTGTAAAGGGGAGTACATTCTGCTGTGTAAAGGGGAGTACATTCTGCTGTGTAAAGGGGGTACATTCTGCTCTCTAAAAGGGGGTACATTCTGCTGTATAAAGGGGGGTACATTCTGCTCTCTAAAAGGGGGTACATTCTGCTGTGTAAAGGGGAGTACATTCTGCTGTATAAAGGGGGGTACATTCTGCTGTCTAAAGGGGGGGTACATTCTGCTGTGTAAAGGGGGTACATTCTGCTGTCTAAAGGGGAGTACATTCTGCTGTCTAAAGGGGGTACATTCTGCTGTGTAAAGGGGGGGTACATTCTGCTCTCTAAAGGGGGGTACATTCTGCTGTATAAAGGGGAGTACATTCTGCTGTATAAAGGGGAGTACATTCTGCTGTCTAAAGGGGAGTACATTCTGCTGTCTAAAGGGAGTACATTCTGCTGTCTAAAGGGGGTACATTCTGCTGTCTAAAGGGGGTACATTCTGCTGTATAAAGGGAGTACATTCTGCTGTGTAAAGGGGAGTACATTCTGCTGTCTAAAGGGGAGTACATTCTGCTGTGTAAAGGGGGTACATTCTGCTGTCTAAAGGGGGGTACATTCTGCTGTATAAAGGGGAGTACATTCTGCTGTGTAAAGGGGAGTACATTCTGCTGTCTAAAGGGGAGTACATTCTGCTGTCTAAAGGGGGGTACATTCTGCTGTCTAAAGGGGGGTACATTCTGCTGTCTAAAGGGGAGTACATTCTGCTGTCTAAAGGGGAGTACATTCTGCTGTGTAAAGGGGGTACATTCTGCTGTCTAAAGGGGGGTACATTCTGCTGTCTAAAGGGGTACATTCTGCTGTGTAAAGGGAGTACATTCTGCTGTCTAAAGGGGAGTACATTCTGCTGTCTAAAGGGAGTACATTCTGCTGTGTAAAGGGGGTACATTCTGCTGTGTAAAGGGGTACATTCTGCTGTCTAAAGGGGAGTACATTCTGCTGTCTAAAGGGGGTACATTCTGCTGTGTAAAGGGGGTACATTCTGCTGTCTAAAGGGGGTACATTCTGCTGTGTAAAGGGGAGTACATTCTGCTGTCTAAAGGGGAGTACATTCTGCTGTCTAAAGGGGAGTACATTCTGCTCTAAAGGGGGTACATTCTGCTGTCTAAAGGGGGTACATTCTGCTGTCTAAAGGGGAGTACATTCTGCTGTGTAAAGGGAGTACATTCTGCTGTGTAAAGGGGTACATTCTGCTGTCTAAAGGGGAGTACATTCTGCTGTGTAAAGGGGAGTACATTCTGCTGTGTAAAGGGGGTACATTCTGCTGTCTAAAGGGGAGTACATTCTGCTGTCTAAAGGGGAGTACATTCTGCTGTGTAAAGGGGAGTACATTCTGCTCTAAAGGGGGGTACATTCTGCTCTAAAGGGGGGTACATTCTGCTGTATAAAGGGGGGTACATTCTGCTGTCTAAAGGGGAGTACATTCTGCTGTGTAAAGGGGTACATTCTGCTGTGTAAAGGGGTACATTCTGCTGTGTAAAGGGGGTACATTCTGCTGTGTAAAGGGGAGTACATTCTGCTGTGTAAAGGGGGGTACATTCTGCTGTGTAAAGGGGGGTACATTCTGCTGTCTAAAGGGGAGTACATTCTGCTGTCTAAAGGGGAGTACATTCTGCTGTGTAAAGGGGGGTACATTCTGCTGTGTAAAGGGGAGTACATTCTGCTCTAAAGGGGGGTACATTCTGCTCTAAAGGGGGGTACATTCTGCTGTCTAAAGGGGGGTACATTCTGCTCTAAAGGGGGGTACATTCTGCTGTATAAAGGGGGGTACATTCTGCTGTGTAAAGGGGAGTACATTCTGCTCTAAAGGGGAGTACATTCTGCTCTAAAGGGGGGTACATTCTGCTGTGTAAAGGGGGGTACATTCTGCTGTCTAAAGGGGAGTACATTCTGCTGTGTAAAGGGGAGTACATTCTGCTGTCTAAAGGGGAGTACATTCTGCTGTCTAAAGGGGGGTACATTCTGCTGTCTAAAGGGGAGTACATTCTGCTGTGTAAAGGGGGGTACATTCTGCTCTAAAGGGGAGTACATTCTGCTCTAAAGGGGGTACATTCTGCTGTGTAAAGGGAGTACATTCTGCTGTGTAAAGGGAGTACATTCTGCTCTCTAAAGGGGAGTACATTCTGCTGTCTAAAGGGGAGTACATTCTGCTGTGTAAAGGGGAGTACATTCTGTTCTCTAAAGGGGGGTACATTCTGCTCTCTAAAGGGGGGTACATTCTGCTGTGTAAAGGGGAGTACATTCTGCTGTATAAAGGGGGGTACATTCTGCTGTCTAAAGGGGGGTACATTCTGCTGTCTAAAGGGGAGTACATTCTGCTGTGTAAAGGGGGGTACATTCTGCTGTCTAAAGGGGAGTACATTCTGCTCTCTAAAGGGGGGTACATTCTGCTGTCTAAAGGGGAGTACATTCTGCTGTATAAAGGGGAGTACATTCTGCTGTATAAAGGGGGTACATTCTGCTGTGTAAAGGGGAGTACATTCTGCTGTCTAAAGGGGAGTACATTCTGCTGTGTAAAGGGGAGTACATTCTGCTCTCTAAAGGGGGGTACATTCTGCTGTGTAAAGGGGAGTACATTATGCTGTGTAAAGGGGAGTACATTCTGCTGTCTAAAGGGGTACATTCTGCTGTCTAAAGGGGGGTACATTCTGCTGTCTAAAGGGGTGTACATTCTGCTGTGTAATGGGGAGTACATTCTGCTGTGTAAAGGGGAGTACATTCTGCTGTGTAAAGGGGAGTACATTCTGTTGTGTAAAGGGGAGTACATTCTGCTGTGTAAAGGGGGGTACATTCTGTTCTCTAAAGGGGGGTACATTCTGCTCTCTAAAGGGGGTACATTCTGCTCTCTAAAGGGGGCACATTCTGCTCTCTAAAGGGGGTACATTCTGCTCTCTAAAGGGGGCACATTCTGCTCTCTAAAGGGGGTACGTTCTGCTGTATAAAGGGGGTACATTCTGCTGTGTAAAGGGGGTACATTCTGCTGTCTAAAGGGAGTACATTCTGCTTTCTAAAGGGGATTACATTCTGCTGTATAAAGGGGAGTACATTCTGCTGTATAAAGGGGGGTACATTCTGCTGTATAAAGGGGGGTACATTCTGCTGTATAAAGGGGGGTACATTCTGCTCTAAAGGGGGGTACATTCTGCTGTCTAAAGGGGAGTACATTCTGCTGTGTAAAGGGGGGTACATTCTGCTCTAAAGGGGAGTACATTCTGCTCTAAAGGGGGGTACATTCTGCTGTGTAAAGGGGAGTACATTCTGCTGTGTAAAGGGGAGTACATTCTGCTCTCTAAAGGGGAGTACATTCTGCTGTCTAAAGGGGAGTACATTCTGCTGTGTAAAGGGGAGTACATTCTGTTCTCTAAAGGGGAGTACATTCTGCTGTCTAAAGGGGAGTACATTCTGCTGTGTAAAGGGGAGTACATTCTGCTGTATAAAGGGGGGTACATTCTGCTGTCTAAAGGGGGTACATTCTGCTGTGTAAAGGGGAGTACATTCTGCTGTGTAAAGGGGTGTACATTCTGCTGTCTAAAGGGGAGTACATTCTGCTCTCTAAAGGGGGGTACATTCTGCTGTCTAAAGGGGAGTACATTCTGCTGTATAAAGGGGAGTACATTCTGCTGTATAAAGGGGGGTACATTCTGCTGTGTAAAGGGGAGTACATTCTGCTGTCTAAAGGGGAGTACATTCTGCTGTGTAAAGGGGAGTACATTCTGCTCTCTAAAGGGGGGTACATTCTGCTGTGTAAAGGGGAGTACATTATGCTGTGTAAAGGGGAGTACATTCTGCTGTCTAAAGGGGGGTACATTCTGCTGTCTAAAGGGGGGTACATTCTGCTGTCTAAAGGGGTGTACATTCTGCTGTGTAATGGGGAGTACATTCTGCTGTGTAAAGGGGAGTACATTCTGCTGTGTAAAGGGGAGTACATTCTGCTGTGTAAAGGGGAGTACATTCTGCTGTGTAAAGGGGGGTACATTCTGCTGTATAAAGGGGAGTACATTCTGCTGTCTAAAGGGGGGTACATTCTGCTGTCTAAAGGGGGTACATTCTGCTGTCTAAAGGGGGGTACATTCTGCTGTCTAAAAGGGGGTACATTCTGCTGTCTAAAGGGGAGTACATTCTGCTGTCTAAAGGGGGTACATTCTGCTGTGTAAAGGGGTACATTCTGCTGTGTAAAGGGGAGTACATTCTGCTGTCTAAAGGGGGTACATTCTGCTGTCTAAAGGGGGTACATTCTGCTGTCTAAAGGGGGGTACATTCTGCTGTGTAAAGGGGATTACATTCTGCTGTCTAAAGGGGGGTACATTCTGCTGTGTAAAAGGGGGTACATTCTGCTGTGTAAAGGGGAGTACATTCTGCTCTCTAAAGGGGGTACATTCTGCTCTCTAAAGGGGAGTACATTCTGCTCTCTAAAGGGGGTACATTCTGCTCTCTAAAGGGGGTACATTCTGCTGTCTAAAGGGGAGTACATTCTGCTGTGTAAAGGGGAGTACATTCTGCTGTCTAAAGGGGAGTACATTCTGCTGTGTAAAGGGGATTACATTCTGCTGTGTAAAGGGGAGTACATTCTGCTGTGTAATGGGGAGTACATTCTGCTGTCTAAAGGGGAGTACATTCTGCTGTGTAAAAGGGGGTACATTCTGCTGTGTAAAGGGGAGTACATTCTGCTGTGTAAAGGGGAGTACATTCTGCTGTGTAAAGGGGAGTACATTCTGCTGTGTAATGGGGAGTACATTCTGCTGTCTAAAGGGGGGTACATTCTGCTGTCTAAAGGGGGGTACATTCTGCTGTCTAAAGGGGGGTACATTCTGCTGTGTAAAGGGGATTACATTCTGCTGTCTAAAGGGGGGTACATTCTGCTGTGTAAAAGGGGTACATTCTGCTGTGTAAAGGGGAGTACATTCTGCTGTGTAAAGGGGAGTACATTCTGCTGTGTAAAGGGGAGTACATTCTGCTCTCTAAAGGGGGGTACATTCTGCTCTCTAAAGGGGAGTACATTCTGCTCTCTAAAGGGGGGTACATTCTGCTCTCTAAAGGGGGGTACATTCTGCTGTCTAAAGGGGAGTACATTCTGCTGTGTAAAGGGGAGTACATTCTGCTGTCTAAAGGGGAGTACATTCTGCTGTGTAAAGGGGATTACATTCTGCTGTGTAAAGGGGAGTACATTCTGCTGTGTAATGGGGAGTACATTCTGCTGTCTAAAGGGGAGTACATTCTGCTGTCTAAAGGGGAGTACATTCTGCTGTCTAAAGGGGAGTACATTCTGCTGTGTAAAGGGGAGTACATTCTGCTGTGTAAAGGGGGGTACATTCTGCTGTGTAAAGGGGGGTACATTCTGCTGTGTAAAGGGGGGTACATTCTGCTGTGTAAAGGGGGGTACATTCTGCTGTCTAAAGGGGTACATTCTGTTCTCTAAAGGGAGTACATTCTGCTGTGTAAAGGGGGGTACATTCTGCTGTCTAAAGGGGGTACATTCTGCTCTCTAAAGGGGAGTACATTCTGCTGTCTAAAGGGGAGTACATTCTGCTGTGTAAAGGGGAGTACATTCTGCTGTGTAAAGGGGAGTACATTCTGCTCTCTAAAGGGGGGTACATTCTGCTGTCTAAAGGGGGGTACATTCTGCTGTGTAAAGGGGGGTACATTCTGCTGTCTAAAGGGGAGTACATTCTGCTGTCTAAAGGGGGTACATTCTGCTGTCTAAAGGGGGGTACATTCTGCTGTGTAAAGGGGTACATTCTGCTGTGTAAAGGGGGGTACATTCTGCTGTGTAAAGGGGAGTACATTCTGCTGTCTAAAGGGGAGTACATTCTGCTCTCTAAAGGGGAGTACATTCTGCTGTCTAAAGGGGGGTACATTCTGCTCTCTAAAGGGGGGTACATTCTGCTGTGTAAAGGGGGGTACATTCTGCTGTCTAAAGGGGAGTACATTCTGCTGTCTAAAGGGGGGTACATTCTGCTGTGTAAAGGGGGGTACATTCTGCTGTCTAAAGGGGAGTACATTCTGCTGTCTAAAGGGGAGTACATTCTGCTGTGTAAAGGGGGGTACATTCTGCTCTCTAAAGGGGGGTACATTCTGCACTCTAAAGGGGAGTACATTCTGCTGTATAAAGGGGAGTACATTCTGCTGTGTAAAGGGGGGTACATTCTGCTGTCTAAAGGGGGGTACATTCTGCTGTCTAAAGGGGGGTACATTCTGCTGTCTAAAGGGGAGTACATTCTGCTGTCTAAAGGGGAGTACATTCTGCTGTGTAAAGGGGGTACATTCTGCTGTCTAAAGGGGTACATTCTGCTGTCTAAAGGGGGTCCATTCTGCTGTCTAAAGGGGGTACATTCTGCTGTCTAAAGGGGAGTACATTCTGCTGTCTAAAGGGGGGTACATTCTGCTGTCTAAAGGGGTACATTCTGCTGTGTAAAGGGGTACATTCTGCTGTCTAAAGGGGGCACATTCTGCTGTCTAAAGGGGAGTACATTCTGCTGTATAAAGGGGGTACATTCTGCTGTATAAAGGGGGTACATTCTGCTGTCTAAAGGGGAGTACATTCTGCTGTATAAAGGGGGGTACATTCTGCTGTGTAAAGGGGGTACATTCTGCTGTGTAAAGGGGGGTACATTCTGCTGTGTAAAGGGGTACATTCTGCTGTGTAAAGGGGGGTACATTCTGCTGTATAAAGGGGAGTACATTCTGCTGTGTAAAGGGGGGTACATTCTGCTGTCTAAAGGGGAGTACATTCTGCTGTGTAAAGGGGGGTACATTCTGCTGTCTAAAGGGGTGTACATTCTGCTGTGTAAAGGGGATTACATTCTGCTGTGTAAAGGGGGGTACATTCTGCTGTGTAAAGGGGGGTACATTCTGCTGTCCCATCTCTTAATTCTCTTCCTTCTATCCCGTGTATTTCTCTTCAGTCCCTCTGAACAACAGCACATGGCAGATAGATAGACCAGAGTTCATTCATATTCACTCGCCACTGCAATTACACTGCAGGGCTGCTAATGCCTTTTCCACGGTGGGGCCAACCCAGGAGGGCCCACCCATACAGACATCCGTTAGTCCACGCCCTCCCACCCGTACAGACATCCGTTAGTCCACGCCCTCCCACCCGTACAGACATCCGTTAGTCCACGCCCTCCCACCCGTACAGACATCCGTTAGTCCACGCCCTCCCACCCGTACAGACATCCGTTAGTCCGCGCCCTCCTACCCGTACAGACATCCGTTAGTCCGCGCCCTCCTACCCGTACAGACATCCGTTAGTCCACGCCCTCCCACCCGTACAGACGTCCGTTAGTCCACGCCCTCCCACCCGTACAGACATCCGTTAGTCCGCGCCCTCCCACCCGTACAGACGTCCGTTAGTCCGCGCCCTCCCACCCGTACAGACATCCGTTAGTCCACGCCCTCCCACCGGTACAGACATCCGTTAGTCCACGCCCTCCCACCCGTACAGACATCCGTTAGTCCACGCCCTCCCACCCGTACAGACATCCGTTAGTCCACGCCCTCCCACCCGTACAGACACCCGTACAGACATCCAGCAGTGTTGTAACTTTTTTTCACCTTGGTTTAGTGCGCTCTGTATAACGGACATCTAGAATCTATTTATTGGCTTCAAATCAAATCAATCAAATCAAATTTTATTTGTCACATACACATGGTTAGCATATGTTAATGCGAGTGTAGCGAAATGCTTGTGCTTCTAGTTCCGACAATGCAGTAATAACCAACAAGTAATCTAACTAACAATTCCTAAACTACTGTCTTATACACAGTGTAAGGGGATAAAGAATATGTACATAAGGATATATGAATGAGTGATGGTACAGAGCAGCATAGGCAAGATAGTCGATGGTATCGAGTACAGTATATACATATGAGATGAGTATGTAAACAGTGGCATAGTTAAAGTGGCTAGTGATACATGTATTACATAAGGATGCAGTCGATGACATAGAGTACAGTATATACGTATGCATATGAGATGAATAATGTAGGGTAAGTAACATTATATAAGGTAGCATTGTTTAAAGTGGCTAGTGATATATTTACATCATTCCCATCAATTCCCATTATTAAAGTGGCTGGAGTTGAGTCAGTGTCAGTGTGTTGGCAGCAGCCACTCAATGTTAGTGGTGGCTGTTTAACAGTCTGATGGCCTTGAGATAGAAGCTGTTTTTCAGTCTCTCGGTCCCAGCTTTGATGCACCTGTACTGACCTCGCCTTCTGGATGATAGCGGGGTGAAGTTAGAGTAACAGTGATCCAAGGTTTTTCCACCCCTGGTTGCGCAATCGATATGCTGATAAAATTTAGCGAGTCTTGTTTTCAGATTAGCCTTGTTAAAATCCCCAGCAACAATGAATGCAGCCTCCGGATAAATGGTTTCCAGTTTGCAAAGAGTCAAATAAAGTTCGTTCAGAGCCATCGATGTGTCTGCTTGGGGGGGGATATATACGGCTGTGATTATAATCGAAGAGAATTCTCTTGGTAGATAATGCGGTCTACATTTGATTGTGAGGAATCAGGTGAACAGAAGGATTTGAGTTCCTGTATGTTTCTGTGATCACAGCACGCCTCGTTAGCCATAAGGTATACACCCCCACCCCTCTTCTTACCAGAAAGGTGTTTGTTTCTGTCGGCGCGATGCGTGGAGAAACCCGTTGGCTGCACCGCTTCGGATAGCGTCATGTTGGCTCCCTCTCCCCAGTGAAGCTCCCGTCTCCCCCTTGCTTTTGTGGCTAACTCGGTGTGTCTTTTAAAAGTTGTACCATCAGATGGGCCCCAGCCAACCATCTGTAAGTCTCTGCTCTCTCTGCTTTTGATCTGCTATTATGTTTTGTTGTGTTAGTTGTGTTTTAACTGGTCTCTAACCGTGGTGGTTGGCTAGGCTAATAACGTATTAGCTGGCTGGCTAGGTTCTTGGCTAAGGTAACCACATATAGCTAGCTAACATTCTTTGATAATGGGTTAGACGGCATTATGTATTTCTAAACTTTGTTTTACTTTAATGTAGCTGTTTTACTTTAATGTAAACTAGGTGTTGATAGCAATTGGCTGACTCAGACAGTGCTCACGGAATCTTAGCAGGCTGGTAGGGATAACATTAGCAGGCTTGTTGGCTATTGCATGTATTTGCTTGTAATTTGGCTGAACATTTTATTTAAACCAGTAGTCATGAGGGTAAACAATTTGGTTTAATTTTAAGTTATTTCCGTTGGAATTTACATTATAGGGAATCGGCTGTCTTGCCCAGTCCTCCATATTACATCACATCCCAGTAAAGCATTTTCTTTCTTTTAATTTTTTCACTTCGACATTCTTCGTAATTCTGGTTTGAAATATAAACCTATAAAAGTGAGGAATAACTTTGCATTGGGACTTTTGATGCTATACTTATGTAACAGTATAACTTTAGACCGTCCCCTCGCCCATACCCAGGCGTGAAACAGGGACCCTCTGCACATATCAACAACAGTCACCCACGAAGCATCGTTGCCCATCGCTCCACAAAAGCCACGTCCCTAGCTAACTAAACTAGACGTTTCACATCCTTTAAACTTATGTAAATCCATATGTTGCATGAGGTGACATTTATGCTACGTACCCTTTAAGTATCAAAAGTAAATTCTATAAATAATTTCCGATTCCTTATATTAAGCAAACTAGACAGCATGATTGTTTGTTTTTTACGGATAGCCAAGGGTAAACGATTTACAAATAAAGCATTAGTGTTTAGTCAGATCAGAAGCAGTAGGGATGACCACATGTTCTTTTGATAGGTGCAGTCGACTATTTGAAATGTAACAAGTACTCTTTGGTGTCGGGAAAATGTATGGAGTAAAAAGTAGATTATTTTCTTCATGAATATAGTTAAAGTAGTCAAAAGTATAAATAATAAAGATAAAAAATAAACCCTTTTCAGGACCCTGTCTTTCAAAGATAATTCATACAAATCCAAATCACTTCACAGATCTTCATTGTAAAGGGTTTGAACACTGTTTCCCATGTTTGTTCAATGAACCATAAACAATTAATGAACATGCACCTGTGGAACGGTCGTTAAGACACTAACAGCTTACAGACGGTAGGCAATTAAGGTCACACTTATGAAAACTTAGGACACTAAAGAGGCCTTTGTACTGACTCAAAACACCAAAAGAAAGATGCCCTGGGTCCCTGCTCATCTGCGTGAACGTGCCTTAGGCATGCTGCAAGGAGGCATGAGGACTGCAGATGTGGCCAGGGCAGTACTGTGAGATGCCGAAGACAGCGCTACAGGGAGACAAGACAGACAGCTGATCGTCCTCGCATTGGCAGACCACGTGTAACAACACCTGCACAGGGTCGGTACATTCGAACATTACACCTGCGGGACAGGTACAGGATGGCAACAACAACTGCCTGAGTTACACCAGGAACGCACAATCCCTCCATCAGTGCTCAGACTGTCCGCAATAGGCTGAGAGAGGCTGGACTGAGGGCTTGTAGGCCTGTTGTATACTATTGTTTGTACAGAACGTGGTACCTTCAGGCATTTGGAAATTGCTCCCAAGGATGAAACAGACTTGTGGAGGTCTACATTTTTTTGGCTGATTTCTTTAGATTTTCCCATGATGTCAAGCAAATAGGCACTGAGTTTGAAGGTAGGCCTTGAAATACATCCACAGGTACACTTCCAATTGACTCAAATTATGTCAATTAGTCTATCAGAAGTTTCTAAAGCCATGACATCATTTTCTGGAATTTTTCAAGCTGTTTAAAGCCACAGTCAACTTAGTGTATGTAAACTTCTGACCCACTGGAATTTTGGACACAGTGAATTATAAGTGAAATAATCTGCTTAAACAATTGTTGGAAAAATGACTTGTGTTGTGCACAAAGTAGATGTCCTAACCGGCTTGCCAAAACTATAGATTGTTAACAATACATTTTTGGAGTGGTTGAAAAATGAGTTTTAATGTCTCCAACCTAAGTGTATGTAAACTTCCGACTTCAACTGTAAGTAACGTTAGCTAGCGAGCCAGCCAGCTAACATTAGCTAGCCAGCGAACAGATAACAGTACGACGGAACTTAAAGGTCCCCAAAGCACACACGTCCCTTGGTCGCTCATCTTTTCAGTTTGCTGCAGCTGGCGATTGGAATGAGCTGCAACAAGCACTCACACGGGACAGTTTTATCTCTACATTCAAACACTTGTGGCTGCTTTGCGTGATGTATTGTTGTCTCTACCTTCTTGCCCTTTGCTGTTGTCTGTGCCTAACAATTTTTGTACCGTATTTTTGCTTCTACCATGTTGTGTTGCTGCCATGTTATTGTCATGTGTTGCTGCCATGTTGTGTCGCTGCCATGTCATTGTCATGTGTTGCTGCCTTGTTGTGTCGCTGCCATGTCATTGTCATGTGTCGCTGCCTTGTTATTGTCATGTGTCGCTGCCTTGTTATTGTCATGTGTCACTGCCTTGTTATTGTCATGTGTCGCTGCCTTGTTATTGTCATGTGTCGCTGCCTTGTTATTGTCATGTGTCGCTGCCTTGTTATTGTCATGTGTCGCTGCATTGCTATTGTCATGTGTAGCTGCCATGTTATTGTCATGTTTTGCTGCCTTGTTATTGTCATGTGTCGCTGCCTTGTTATTATCATGTGTCGCTGCCTTGTTATTGTCATGTGTCGCTGCCTTGTTATTGTCATGTGTTGCTGCCTTGTTATTGTCATGTGTCGCTGCCTTGTTATTGTCATGTGTTGCTGCCATGTTATTGTCATGTGTTGCTGCCATGTTATTGTCATGTGTTGCTGCATTGCTATTGTCATGTGTTGCTGCATTGCTATTGTCATGTTATGTGTTGTAGTCATGTTGTGGTGCTGCCATGTTATGTGTTGTAGTCATGTTGTGGTGCTGCCATGTTATGTGTTGTAGTCATGTTGTGGTGCTGCCATGTTGTATTACTGCCATGTTATTGTTATGTGTTGTAGTCATGTTGTGCTGCTGCCATGTTGTGTTGCTACCATGTTGTACTGCTGCCATGTTATGTGTTGTAGTCATGTTGTGGTGCTGCCATGTTATGTGTTGTAGTCATGTTGTGTTGCTACCATGTTGTGTTATTGTCTTAGATGTATTTTTATGCAGGGTTGTAGTGTCTCTCTTGTCATGACGTGTTTTGTCCAACGTTCTTATTTTTAATCCCCGTCCCCACAGGAGACCTCTTGGTTGGCCGTCATTACAAATAAGAATGTTTTTTTAGTTGACTTGTCATGTTAAATAATAAAAACAATTAAATGTCTTTTAAAAATGTATATATACATGTTCAAATGTAATGAGAAATCAGGCCAAAGTTAGAAAAACAGACTCTGTTGCCGACAGTTTTTTCAGGCAATTGAGAAATAGAATCACTTCCTCAAACAAGAAAGCTAAATCAGAGAAAAATTAGAAGTGAAGCTTTTAATCAGCATTTTATCTCGGCAAGATTTTTATTTGAAAGAAATGGTGGTTTAATTGACCCTGGTGAGCCAGACGACTGCCTGCCCCTCTCCCAGCCTCCAGTCTAATCAATACACTTTGACTTGATTTGGCCCGATGGTAGTTTCATCAACAACAAGTGAATCTGTTTCATTTCAGCAACTTTCTACTGGTGATGTCCTAGAAGACCTGATTAAGATTGATGTAAATAAATCTACTGGAGCTGAAGTGCTTGATCCTTTTGTGTTGTAGGTTTCTGGTCCTCTGACTGCATCACCTTTAACACAAATGTTTAACCTTACAAGTATTTCTGGTACCATCCCCAGAGTCTGGAAGGAGGCCCATATACCCCCCCGATACCATCCCCCAGAGTCTGGAAGGAGGCCCATATACTCCCCCTGATACCATCCCCAGGGTCTGGAAGGAGGCCCATACACTCCCCCTAGTACCATCCCCAGAGTCTGGAAGGAGGCCCATACACTCCCCCTAGTACCATCCCCAGGGTCTGGAAGGAGGCCCATACACTCCCCCTAGTACCATCCCAGGGTCTGGAAGGAGGCCCATATACTCCCCCTAGTACCATCCCCAGAGTCTGGAAGGAGGCCCATACACTCCCCCTAGTACCATCCCCAGAGTCTGGAAGGAGGCCCATATACTCCCCCTAGTACCATCCCCAGAGTCTGGAAGGAGGCCCATACACTCCCCCTAGTACCATCCCCAGAGTCTGGAAGGAGGCCCATACACTCCCCCTAGTACCATCCCCAGAGTCTGGAAGGAGGCCCATACACTCCCCCTGATACCATCCCCAGGGTCTGGAAGGAGGCCCATATACTCCCCCTAGTACCATCCCCAGGGTCTGGAAGGAGGCCCATATACTCCCCTAGTACCATCCCCAGGGTCTGGAAGGAGGCCCATACACTCCCCCTAGTACCCCCCCTGATACCATCCCCAGAGTCTGGAAGGAGGCCCATACACTCCCCCTAGTACCCCCCCTATTACCATCCCCAGAGTCTGGAAGGAGGCCCATACACTCCCCCTAGTACCCCCCCTGATGCCATCCCCAGAGTCTGGAAGGAGGCCCATACACTCCCCCTAGTACCCCCTGATACCATCCCCAGAGTCTGGAAGGAGGCCCATACACTCCCCCCTAGTACCCCCTGATACCATCCCCAGAGTCTGGAAGGAGGCCCATACACTCCCCCTAGTACCCCCCCTAGTACCATCCCCAGAGTCTGGAAGGAGGCCCATACACTCCCCCTGATACCATCCCCAGAGTCTGGAAGGAGGCCCATACACTCCCCCTAGTACCCCCCCTAGTACCATCCCCAGAGTCTGGAAGGAGGCCCATATACTCCCCCTAGTACCATCCCCAGGGTCTGGAAGGAGGCCCATACACTCCCCCTAGTACCATCCCCAGAGTCTGGAAGGAGGCCCATACACTCCCCCTAGTACCCCCCCTAGTACCATCCCCAGAGTCTGGAAGGAGGCCCATATACTCCCCCTAGTACCCCCCCTAGTACCATCCCCAGAGTCTGGAAGGAGGCCCATACACTCCCCCTAGTACCATCCCCAGGGTCTGGAAGGAGGCCCATACACTCCCCCTAGTACCATCCCCAGAGTCTGGAAGGAGGCCCATACACTCCCCCTGGTACCATCCCCAGAGTCTGGAAGGAGGCCCATATACTCCCCCTGGTACCATCCCCAGGGTCTGGAAGGAGGCCCATATACTCCCCCTAGTGCCATCCCCAGAGTCTGGAAGGAGGCCCATATACTCCCCCTAGTACCATCCCCAGAGTCTGGAAGGAGGCCCATATACTCCCCCTAGTACCATCCCCAGAGTCTGGAAGGAGGCCCATACACTCCCCCTGATACCATCCCCAGGGTCTGGAAGGAGGCCCATATACTCCCCCTAGTACCATCCCCAGGGTCTGGAAGGAGGCCCATATACTCCCCCTAGTACCATCCCCAGGGTCTGGAAGGAGGCCCATATACTCCCCCTAGTACCATCCCCAGGGTCTGGAAGGAGGCCCATATACTCCCCCTAGTACCATCCCCAGGGTCTGGAAGGAGGCCCATACACTCCCCCTAGTACCCCCCCTGATACCATCCCCAGAGTCTGGAAGGAGGCCCATACACTCCCCTAGTACCCCCCTATTACCATCCCCAGAGTCTGGAAGGAGGCCCATACACTCCCCCTAGTACCCCCCTATTACCATCCCCAGAGTCTGGAAGGAGGCCCATACACTCCCCCTAGTACCCCCCCTAGTACCATCCCCAGAGTCTGGAAGGAGGCCCATACACTCCCCTAGTACCCCCTAGTACCATCCCCAGAGTCTGGAAGGAGGCCCATACACTCCCCCTGATACCATCCCCAGAGTCTGGAAGGAGGCCCATACACTCCCCTAGTACCCCCTAGTACCATCCCCAGAGTCTGGAAGGAGGCCCATATACTCCCCCTAGTACCATCCCCAGAGTCTGGAAGGAGGCCCATACACTCCCCCTGATGCCATCCCCAGAGTCTGGAAGGAGGCCCATACACTCCCCTAGTACCCCCCCTAGTACCATCCCCAGAGTCTGGAAGGAGGCCCATACACTCCCCCTAGTACCATCCCCAGAGTCTGGAAGGAGGCCCATACACTCCCCCTGATACCATCCCCAGAGTCTGGAAGGAGGCCCATACACTCCCCCTTGTACCATCCCCAGAGTCTGGAAGGAGGCCCATACACTCCCCCTGATACCATCCCCAGAGTCTGGAAGGAGGCCCATACACTCCCCCTAGTACCATCCCCAGAGTCTGGAAGGAGGCCCATACACTCCCCCTGGTACCATCCCCAGAGTCTGGAAGGAGGCCCATATACTCCCCCTGGTACCATCCCCAGGGTCTGGAAGGAGGCCCATATACTCCCCCTAGTGCCATCCCCAGAGTCTGGAAGGAGGCCCATATACTCCCCCTAGTGCCATCCCCAGAGTCTGGAAGGAGGCCCATATACTCCCCCCTAGTACCATCCCCAGAGTCTGGAAGGAGGCCCATATACTCCCCTAGTACCATCCCCAGAGTCTGGAAGGAGGCCCATACACTCCCCTGATACCATCCCCAGAGTCTGGAAGGAGGCCCATATACTCCCCTAGTACCATCCCCAGAGTCTGGAAGGAGGCCCATACACTCCCCCTGATACCATCCCCAGAGTCTGGAAGGAGGCCCATATACTCCCCCTGGTACCATCCCCAGGGTCTGGAAGGAGGCCCATACACTCCCCCTGGTACCATCCCCAGAGTCTGGAAGGAGGCCCATATACTCCCCCTGGTACCATCCCCAGGGTCTGGAAGGAGGCCCATATACTCCCCCTAGTGCCATCCCCAGAGTCTGGAAGGAGGCCCATATACTCCCCCTAGTACCATCCCCAGAGTCTGGAAGGAGGCCCATATACTCCCCCTAGTGCCATCCCCAGAGTCTGGAAGGAGGCCCATATACCCCCCCTGGTACCATCTCCAGATGTTTTTCCTGGAGGGAAGTGGCTTCTTGCTGCCCTTCTTGACACCAGGCCATCCTCCAAACGTCTTCGCCTCACTGTGTGTGCAGATGCACTCACACCTGCCTGCTGCCATTCCTGAGCAAGCTTTGTTCTGGTGGTGCCCCGATCCCACAATCAACTTTAGGACTTTCTGAACTTTCTTGGGCGTCCTGAAGCCTTCTTCACAACAATTGAACCACTCCACTGAAGATCTTGATGATCCGATAAATGGTTGATTTATGTGCAATCTTACTGGCAGCGATATCCTTGCCTGTGAAGCCTTTTTTGTGCAAATCAATGATGGCGGGACGTGTTTCCTTGCAGGTAACACTCACACCTGTGTTAAAGAGAGAATCACTGACATGTCAGCTGGTCCTTTTTGTGGCAGGGCTGAAATGTAGTGGAAATGTTTTTTGGGGATTCATTTAATTTGCATGGCAAAGAGGGACTTTGCAATTAATTGCAATTCATCTGATCACTCTTCATAACATTCTGGAGTATATGCAAATTGCCATTATACAAACTGAGGCAGTAGACTGTGAAGTTAATATTTGTGTCATTCTCAAAACTTTTGGCCACGGCTGTACATACAGGTGAAGTCGGAAGTTTACATGCAAGTTTTCCAAATACATTTAAACTCAGATTTTATTTAATAATTCCTGATATTTAATCCTCGTAAAAATGGCCGTCTTTTTTTTTATAAAAAAATAGAAAATGTATGTTACTGTAAACCTTTATTAACGTTGCTATGGAACAGGGGCAGTTGCTATGGAACAGGGGGCAGTTGCTATGGAACAGGGGGCAGTTGCTATGGAACGGGGGGCAGTTGCTATGGAACGGGGGGCAGTTGCTATGGAACGGGGGGCAGTTGCTATGGAACGGGGGGCAGTTGCTGTGGAACGGGGGGCAGTTGCCGTGGAACGGGGGGCTGTTGCCGTGGAACGGGGGGCTGTTGCCGTGGAACGGGGGGCTGTTGCCGTGGAACGGGGGGCTGTTGCCATGGAACAGTGGGGCTGTTGCTATGGAACAGGGGGGCAGAATGGTAAGGTCTTCAATTCCAGCAGTAGCTAAAGGATCACTATTTGTTTGTGTCTGTGGTTGTGTGTGTGTGTGTCTGTGGTTGTGCCTGTGGTGTGTGTGTTTCTGTCTGTGTCTGCGTGTGTATTCATTCTCCTCCAGCTTGGTGAGTGAATTTTAGTAGAATCCCTAGTCTCTCTCTAAAGGGATTATATTCGGCCCAATACTAATATCTAGCTATCATTATGTGCTTTTTCAAACTGTCTGTGTGTGTGTGTCCTGGGGAGCTTAGAGGTCAATTGAATGTTTGATGCTCAGCTGAGAGGTTGGTCTTTGGTTCGGTGGAGTACAGCTTTGCACAACGACTGGCAATCAACAGGCTAGTAGGGCACAGACACACACACACACACACACACATGTGCCCAGGCACTCAGACGTAGTATATTAGCAACAAGCTCTGGCTTATTGCAAAATTAGATGTTTTTCCATGTTTCTCCAAATGGCAAATTTAGAAGTTGTAAGAACAAGTGCCTTTCACTGGGATTGAATTCGTGACCCTCGGAGCCGGAGCTTGCAAATTATGCCAATCCTCCACCCCCAATATATTAGGTACACATCTCAAGAGGTTAAGGGTTACGGTTTGGGTTACAGAAACATCTATACGGGTTCAAATAAGGAGTTATTTCCAATTGGTTAACCGTTCAGGTATTACTTCCTATTGGTTGATTTAAGGATTACGGTTGGGGAGAGGGTTGATTAACCTCATTAAGGTTGGGGAGAGGGTTGTTTAACCTCATTAAGGTTGGGGAGAGGGTTGTTTAACCTCATTACGGTTGGGGAGAGGGTTGTTTAACCTCGTTAAGGTTGGGGAGAGGGTTGTTTAACCTCGTTAAGGTTGGGGAGAGGGTTGTTTAACCTCATTACGGTTGGGGAGAGGGTTGTTTAACCTCATTAAGGTTGGGGAGAGGGTTGATTAACCTCATTAAGGTTGGGGAGAGGGTTGTTTAACCTCATTACGGTTGGGGAGAGGGTTGTTTAACCTCGTTAAGGTTGGGGAGAGGGTTGATTAACCTCATTAAGGTTGGGGAGAGGGTTGATTAACCTCAGTTCGCTGTTTGATTGTCATTCTATTAGAGTTCTGACTCAACACACTACTGTGTCTCCTGACATCCTGCTGTGTGTGTGTGTGTGTGTGTGTGTGTGTGTGAGTTTGTGTGTGTGCGCGTGTCTGTCGGCGTGTGTGCTTGTGTCTAAGAGCAGGTACGGTAAATGTCAAAATAAATGTTTCTAAAGCACAACTATCAATTTGCCACTTTGTTGCCATGGTTTATGTTCATATCTCTCTCAAACAAGTGACAAAAAGACAAGTGTCGCTGAGGTCAGGAGTCTACTTTCTTATTTTACCAATTTACGTCTTTGTTTATTATTTTATTTTATTTTACCAGGTAAATTGACTGAGAACACGTTCTCTGTTACAGCAATGACCTGGGGAATAGTTACAGGGGAGAGGAGATTAAAATGTTCCAATTGGAAGCTGGCGATTATCAGGTGACCGTGATGGTTTGAGGGCCAGATTGGGGAATTTAGCCAGGACACCGGGGTTAACACCCCTACTCTTACGATTCGTGCCATGGGATCTTTAGTGACCACAGAGAATCAGGACACCCGTTTAAAGTCCCATCCGAAAGACGGTACCCTACACAGGGCAATGTCCCCGGAGCAGCAGCACGGCCAGGTGGACTGGGGACAGCAGTCATCGTGCCAGGTAGTCCTGAGGCATGGTCCTAGGCATGGTTCTCCAAATCAGAGAGATAGGTAGGAGCAAGCCCATGTAATTCTTTGTAGGTTAGCAGTAAAACCTTGAAATCGGCCCTTGCCTTAACAGGAAGCCAGTGTAGGGAGGCTAGCACTGGAGTAATATGATCAAATGTTTTGGTTCTAGTCAGGATTCTAGCAGCCGTATTTAGCACTAAGTGAAGTTTATTTAGTGCTTTATCCGGGTAGCCGGAAAGTAGAGAATCGCAGTAGTTTAACCTAGAAGTAACAAAAGCATTGATTATTTTTTCTGCATCATTTTTGGAAAGAACGTTTCTGATCTTTGCAACGTTACGTAGATAGGGGAAAACTGTCCTTGAAACAGTATTGACATGTTCGTCAAAAGAGAGATCAGGGTCCAGAGTAACGCCAAGGTCCTTCACAGTTTTATTTGAGACAACTGTACAACCATCAAGATTAATTGTCAGATTCAACAGAAGATCTTTGTTTTTTGTGACCTAGAACAAGCATCCCTGTTTAAAAGTAGAAAGTTTGCAGCCATACACTTCCATATGTCTGAAACACAGGCTTCCAGCGAGGGACACTATGTTTCATTGAAATGTACAGCTGTGTGTTATCTGCATAGCAAGGTACAAATCTGTCATTCTGCCCTTGAACCGGCAGTTAACCCACTGTTCCTTGGCCGTCATTGAAAATAAGAATGTGTTCTTAACTGACTTGCCTAGTTAAATAAAGGAAAAATAAATAAAATAAATAGCAGTGAAAGTTAACATTATGTTTTCGAATGACATCCCCAAGAGGTAAAATATATAGTGAAAACAATAGTGGTCCTAAAACTTAACTTTGAGGAACACCGAAATGTACAGTTGATTTGTCAGAGGACAAACCATTCACGGAGACAAACTGATATCTGTCCAACAAATAAGATCTAAACCAGGCCGTGTAGAACAATTTGGGTTTCCAATCTCTTCAAAAGAATGTGGTGATCGATGGTATCAAAAGCAGCACTAAGGTCTAGGAGCACGAGAACAGATGCAGAGTCTCGTTCTTGCGCCATTAACTTCTTGTCGGGATCACTTTCTTCAGCCGCTGAATAGCAACAGTCAAATAATATTACTAAAAAATATTAATATTCATGAAATCACAAGTGCAATATTGCAAAACACAGCTTAGCCTTTTGTTAATCCACCTGTCATCTCAGATTTTTGAAATTATGCTTTACAGCAAAAGCAATCCAAGCATTTAAGTTTATCGATAGCATAGCATAACATCATGTACACTTAGCATCAGGAAGCTTGGTCACGAAAATCAGAAAAGCAAATTAACCGTTTACCTTTGATCTTTGGGATGTTTTCACTCACGAGACTCCCAGTTACACAACAAATGTTCCTTTTGTTCCATAAAGATTATTTTTATACCCAAAATACCTCCGTTTGTTTGTCGTGTTGTGTTCAGAAATCCACAGGAAAGAGTGGTCACGACAAGGCAGACGGAAATTCCAAATAGTCTCCATAACGTCCATAAAAACAAGTCAAACGTTTTTTATAATCATTCCTCAGGTAGTTTTTCAAATATTTATTTGATAATATATCACCCAAGTGTGAAGGTTTTTCAATAACAATAACAGCGTGAGGAACAATGGCCGCTTTACTTTTACTCTGTAGCGCAAAAACTCATTCTGAGAACCCCCACCTATCCACTTACGCAATGAGATCTTTCACGCTCATTTTTCAAAATAAAAGCCTGAAACTATGTCTAATGACTGCTGACACCTTAGGGAAGAATTCGAAAAAGACATCTGGTTGATATCCCATTCAATGGAGGATAGGCATGCATAGGAACAGAAGGGTTTCAAAATAAGAGGCACTTCCTGATTGCATTTTCCTCAGGGTTTCGCCTGCAATATCAGTTCTGTTATACTCACAGACAATATTTTGACAGTTTTGGAAACTTCAGAGTGTTTTCTATCCTAATCTGTCAATTATATGCATATTCAAGCATCTGTAGTATCAAAAATACATTTCGGTATGTTCTTATTTTCCTTAATTAAAAATAGGATGATCAGTGAGGGCCCTCCTAAGCTCGTCGGAAGACTTCCATTTTGGTGTGGTGCCATTTCCGTTCCAATTTTCTGGAAACTTGCTTCAGAGCTCGGGTATTTTCTGTATACCAGGGAGCTAGTTTCTTATGACAAATGTTTTTAGGGGTGTAACTGAATCTAGGGTATTATGCAAGGTTAAATTGAGTTCCTCAGTTAGTTCGTTAACCGATTGTTGTCCTCTGACGTCCTTGGGTAGGCAGAGGGATTCTGGAAGGGCATCAAGGAATCTTTGGGGTGCCTGTGAATTTTTAGCACAACTTTTGATGCTCCTTGGTTAGGGTCTGAGCAGATTATTTGTTGCGATTGCAAATGTAATAAAATGGTGGTCCGATAGTCCAGGATTATGAGGAAAAACATTAAGATCCACAACATTTATTCCATGGGACAAAACTAGGTCCAGAGTATGATAACACTATTGTAAAACTATTAGAAACTGTGAAACAGCATTACATTGCTATTATAACACAAAGATAAAACTTTTATCACTATTATACCACTATTATACCACTATGTACCACTATTAGACCACTATTATATCACTATATAACACTATATCACTATTACACCACGAATGTATCACAATTATACCACTATATACCATTATTATACCACTATATACCACTATTATACCACTATATCACTTTATACCTCTATTATACCGATATTATATCACTATTATACCACTAACACTATTATATTGCTATTATACCACTATTATATCGCTATTTTACCACTATTATACCACTAACAGTATTATCACTATTATACCACTATATACCACTATTATATATCTATATACCACTATTATACCACTACCACTATTATACCACTATTATACCACTAACACTATTATGTCACTGTTATATCTCTATCATACCACTATTATATCACTATTATACCACTACCACTATTATACCACTATACCACTAACACTATTATACCACTATACCACTATTATACCACTATTATACCACTATTATATCACTATTATACCACTATTATATCACTATTATACCACTACCACTATTATACCACTATACCACTATTATATCACTATTATACCACTATATCACTATATACCACTATTATATCACTATTATACCACTATATACCACTATTATATATCTATATACCACACTATATACCACTATTATATATCTATATACCACTATTATACCACTAACACTATTATGTCACTGTTATATCACTATTATACCACTATTATACCACTACCACTATTATATCTCTATTATTCCACAACCACTATTATACCACTATTATACCACTATTATACCACTAACACTATTATACCACTATTATACCACTATTATACCACTAACACTATTATACCACTATTATACCACTAACACTATTATACCACTAACACTATTATACCACTATTATACCACTAACACTATTATACCACTAACACTATTATACCACTAACACTATTATACCACTAACACTATTATACCACTAACACTATTATACCACTACCACTATTATACCACTAACACTATTATACCACTATTATACCACTATTATACAACTAACACTATTATACCACTATTATACCACTATTATACCACTATTATACCACTATACCACTATTATACCACTACCACTATTATACCACTATTATACCACTATTATACCACTAACACTATTATACCACTATTATACCACTATTATACCACTAACACTATTATACCTCTAACACTATTATACCACTACCACTATTATACCACTAACACTATTATACCACTATTATACCACTATTATATCACTATTATACCACTAACACTATTATACCACTACCACTATTATACCACTATTATACCACTATTATACCACTATTATACCACTATTATACCACTACCACTATTATACCACTATTATACCACTATTATAACACTATTATACCACTACCACTATTATACCACTATTATACCACTATTATACCACTATTATACCACTATTATACCACTAACACTATTATACCACTATTATACCACTATTATACCACTATTATACCACTATTATACCACTACCACTATTATACCACTATTATAACACTATCACTATTATACCACTACCACTATTATACCACTATTATACCACTAACACTATTATACCACTATTATACCACTATTATACCACTATTATACCACTATTATACCACTAACACTATTATACCACTATTATACCACTATTATACCACTAACACTATTATACCACTACCACTATTATACCACTACCACTATTATACCACTACCACTATTATACCACTATTATACCACTAACACTATTATACCACTACCACTATTATACCACTACCACTATTATACCACTAACACTATTATACCACTAACACTATTATACCACTAACACTATTATACCACTAACACTATTATACCACTATTATACCACTAACACTATTACACCACTATTATACCACTAACACTATTATACCACTATTATACCACTAACACTATTACACCACTATTATACCACTAACACTATTATACCACTACCACTATTATACCACTATTATACCACTAACAATATTATACCACTACCACTATTATACCACTATCACTATTATACCACTATTATACCACTACCACTATTATATCTCTATTATTCCACAACCACTATTATACCACTATTATACCACTATTATACCACTAACACTATTATACCACTATTATACCACTATTATACCACTAACACTATTATACCACTATTATACCACTAACACTATTATACCACTATTATACCACTAACACTATTATACCACTAACACTATTATACCACTAACACTATTATACCACTAACACTATTATAACACTAACACTATTATACCACTAACACTATTATACCACTATTATACCACTATTATACCACTAACACTATTATACCACTATTATACCACTATTATACCACTATACCACTATTATACCACTACCACTATTATACCACTATTATACCACTAACACTATTATACCACTATTATACCACTATTATACCACTAACACTATTATACCACTATTATACCACTATTATACCACTAACACTATTATACCTCTAACACTATTATACCACTATTATACCACTATTATATCACTATTATACCACTAACACTATTATACCACTACCACTATTATACCACTATTATACCACTATTATACCACTATTATACCACTATTATACCACTACCACTATTATACCACTATTATACCACTATTATAACACTATTATACCACTACCACTATTATACCACTATTATACCACTATTATACCACTATTATACCACTAACACTATTATACCACTATTATACCACTATTATACCACTATTATACCACTATTATACCACTATTATACCACTACCACTATTATACCACTATTATAACACTAACACTATTATACCACTACCACTATTATACCACTATTATACCACTATTATACCACTAACACTATTATACCACTATTATACCACTATTATACCACTATTATACCACTAACACTATTATACCACTACCACTATTATACCACTATTATACCACTAACACTATTATACCACTAACACTATTATACCACTACCACTATTATACCACTACCACTATTATACCACTATTATACCACTAACACTATTATACCACTACCACTATTATACCACTAACACTATTATACCACTAACACTATTATACCACTAACACTATTATACCACTAACACTATTATACCACTATTATACCACTAACACTATTACACCACTATTATACCACTAACACTATTATACCACTATTATACCACTAACACTATTACACCACTATTATACCACTAACACTATTATACCACTACCACTATTATACCACTATTATACCACTAACACTATTATACCACTAACACTATTATACCACTAACACTATTATACCACTAACACTATTATACCACTATTATACCACTATTATACCACTACCACTATTACACCACTATTATACCACTAACACTATTATACCACTATTATACCACTATTATACCACTAACACTATTATACCACTATTATACCACTAACACTATTATACCACTATTATACCACTATACCACTATTATACCACTATTATTCCACAACCACTATTATACCACTATTATACCACTATTATACCACTAACACTATTATACCACTATTATACCACTATTATACCACTAACACTATTATACCACTAACACTATTATACCACTATTATACCACTAACACTATTATACCACTATTATACCACTAACACTGTTATATCACTATTATACCACTACCACTATTATATCTCTATTATTCCACAACCACTATTATACCACTATATACCAGATCAAATCAAATGTATTTATATAGCCCTTCGTACATCAGCTGATATCTCAAAGTGCTGTACAGAAACCCAGCCTAAAACCCCAAACAGCAAGCAATACAGGTGTAGAAGCACGGTGGTAAGGAAAAACTCCCTAGAAAGGCCAAAACCTAGGAAGAAACCTAGAGAGGATCCAGGCTATGTGGGGTGGCCAGTCCTCTTCTGGCTGTGCCGGGTAGAGATTATAACAGAACATGGCCAAGATGTTCAAATGTTCATAAATGACCAGCATGGTCGAATAATAATAAGGCAGAACAGTTGAAACTGGAGCAGCAGCACGGCCAGGTGGACTGGGGACAGCAAGGAGTCATCATGTCAGGTAGTCCTGGGGCATGGTCCTAGGGCTCAGGTCCTCCGAGAGAGAGAAAGAAAGAGAATTAGAGAGAGCATATGTGGGGTGGCCAGTCCTCTTCTGGCTTTGCCGGGTGGAGATTATAACAGAACATGCTCAAGATGTTCAAATGTTATACCACTATATACCACTGTTATACCACTATATACCACTATTATACCACTATTATACCACTATATACCACGATATACCACAATTATATCACTAACACTTTTAACACTATTATAACACTATTATACCACTATTATACCACTATATACCACAATTATATCACTGTTATACCACTATTATACCACTATATACCACTACCACTATTATACCACTAACACTATTACACCACTATTATACCACTACCACTATTATACCACTATATACCACTACCACTATTATACCACTAACACTATTACACCACTATTATACCACTACCACTATTATACCACTATTATACAACTAACACTATTATACCAATATTTTACCACTATATACAACTATATACCACTATTATATCACTATTATACCACTATTATACCACTAACACTATTATACCAATTTTATACCACTACCACTATTATACCACTATTATACCACTAACACTATTATACCACTATTATACCACTAACACTATTATACCACTATTATACCACTAACACTATTATACCACTAACACTATTATACCACTATTATACCACTAACACTATTATACCACTAACACTATTATACCACTAACACTATTATACCACTTACACTATTATACCACTAACACTATTATACCACTAACACTATTATACCACTAACACTATTATACCACTATTATACCACTAACACTATTATACCACTATTATACCACTAACACTATTATACCACTATTATACCACTATACCACTATTATATCACTATTATACCACTAACACTATTATACCACTATTATACCACTAACACTATTATACCACTATTATACCACTATTATACCACTATATACCACGATATACCACAATTATATCACTAACACTTTTAACACTATTATACCACTATTATACCACTAACACTATTATACCACTATTATACCACTAACACTATTATACCACTATTATACCACTAACACTATTATACCACTATTATACCACTAACACTATTATACCACTATTATACCACTATTATACCACTAACACTATTATACCACTATTATACCACTATATACCACGATATACCACAATTATATCACTAACACTTTTAACACTATTTTACCACTATTATACCACTAACACTATTATACCACTAACACTATTATACCACTATTATACCACTAACACTATTATACCACTATTATACCACTAACACTATTATACCACTATTATACCACTAACACTATTATACCACTATTATACCACTATATACCACGATTATACCACTATTATACCACAATTATATCACTAACACTTTTAACACTATTATACCACTATTATACCACTAACACTATTATACCACTAACACTATTATACCACTATTATACCACTATTATACCACTAACACTATTATACCACTATTATACCACTATTATACCACTAACACTTTTAACACTATTATACCACTATTATACCACTATTATACCACTATTATACCACAATTATATCACTAACACTTTTAACACTATTATACCACTATTATACCACTAACACTATTATACCACTAACACTATTATACCACTATTATACCACTATTATACCACTAACACTATTATACCACTATTATACCACTATTATACCACTATCACTATTATACCACTATTATACCACTAACACTATTATACCACTATTATACCACTATTATACCACTAACACTATTATACCACTAACACTATTATACCACTATTATACCACTATTATACCACTAACACTATTATACCACTATTATACCACTAACACTATTATACCACTATTATACCACTATTATACCACTAACACTATTATACCACTACCACTATTATACCACTATTATACCACTAACACTATTATACCACTATTATACCACTAACACTATTATACCACTATTATACCACTAACACTATTATACCACTATTATACCACTATTATACCACTAACACTATTATACCACTATTATACCACTAACACTATTATACCACTATTATACCACTAACACTATTATACCACTATTATACCACTAACACTATTATACCACTATTATACCACTATTATACCACTAACACTATTATACCACTATTATACCACTAACACTATTATACCACTATTATACCACTAACACTATTATACCACTATTATACCACTAACACTATTATACCACTATTATACCACTAACACTATTATACCACTATTATACCACTAACACTATTATACCACTAACACTATTATACAACTATTATACCACTATTATACCACTATTATACCACTATATACCACTATTATACCACTATTATACCACTATTATACCACTACCACCATTTTACCACTATTATACCACTAACACTATTATACCACTATATACCACTAACACTATTATACCACTAACACTATTATACCACTATTATATCACTACCACTATTATACCACTAACACTATTATACCACTATTCGACCACTATTATACCACTGCCACTATCATATCACTATTATACCACTACCACTATATACCACTATATACCACTATATACCACTATTAGACCACTATTATAACACTTTTATACCACTATTATACAACTATATACCACTACCACTATTATACCACTATTATACCACTACCACAATTATACCACTATTATACCACTATTATACCACTACCACTATTATACCACTATATACAACTATACACCACTATTATACCACTATTATACCACTATATACAACTATATACCACTATTATACCACTATTATACCACTAACACTATTATACCACTATTATACCACTATATACAACTATATACCACTATTATACCACTAACACTATTATACCACTATTATACCACTAACACTATTATACCACTATTATAACAATATTATACCACTATTATACCACTAACACTATTATACCACTAACACTATTATACCACTATTATACCACTATATACCACTATTATACCACTATTATACCACTACCACTATTATACCACTATTATACCACTACCACTATTATACCACTAACACTATTATACCACTATATACCACTATATACCACTATATACCACTATTATACCACTACCACTATTATATCACTATTATACC
Source organism: Oncorhynchus masou masou (assembly GCF_036934945.1). NCBI lineage: Eukaryota > Metazoa > Chordata > Actinopteri > Salmoniformes > Salmonidae > Oncorhynchus > Oncorhynchus masou. The sequence continues at coordinate 96,860,614 of NC_088223.1, forward strand.
ACTAACACTATTATACCACTATATAACACTATTATACCACTAACACTATTATACCACTATATACCACTATACCACTATTATACCACTAACGCTATTACACCACTATTATACCACTAACACTATTACACCAATATATACCACTATTATACCACTAAAACAATTATACCACTATTATACCACTAACACTATTATACCACTATTATACCACTAACACTATTATACCACTAACACTATTATACCACTACCACTATTATACCACTATTATACCACTAACACTATTATACCACTAACACTATTATACCACTAACACTATTATACCACTAACACTATTATACCATTAACACTCTTATACCACTAACACTATTATACCACTAACACTATTATACCACTAACACTATTATACCACTAACACTATTATACCACTAACACTATTATACCACTAACACTATTATACCACTATTATACCACTAACACTATTATACCACTATTATACCACTATTATACCACTAACACTATTATACCACTATTATATCACTAACACTATTATACCACTAACACTATTATACCACTATTATACCACTATTATACCACTACCACTATTATACCACTACCACTATTATACCACTACCACCATTTTACCACTATTATACCACTAACACTATTATACCACTATATACCACTAACACTATTATACCACTAACACTATTATACCACTATTATATCACTACCACTATTATACCACTAACACTATTATACCACTATTCGACCACTATTATACCACTGCCACTATCATATCACTATTATACCACTACCACTATATACCACTATATACCACTATATACCACTATTAGACCACTATTATAACACTTTTATACCACTATTATACCACTATATACCACTACCACTATTATACCACTATTATACCACTACCACAATTATACCACTATTATACCACTATTATACCACTACATTTACATTACATTTAAGTCATTTAGCAGACGCTCTTATCCAGAGCGACTTACACTATTATACCACTATATACAACTATACACCACTATTATACCACTATTATACCACTATATACAACTATATACCACTATTATACCACTATTATACCACTAACACTATTATACCACTATTATACCACTATATACAACTATATACCACTATTATACCACTAACACTATTATACCACTATTATACCACTAACACTATTATACCACTATTATAACAATATTATACCACTATTATACCACTATTATACCACTACCACTATTATACCACTATTATACCACTATTATACCACTATTATACCACTAACACTATTATACCACTAACACTATTATACCACTATTATACCACTATATACAACTATATACCACTATTATACCACTACCACTATTATACCACTATTATACCACTACCACTATTATACCACTAACACTATTATACCACTATATACCACTATATACCACTATTATACCACTACCACTATTATATCACTATTATACCACTAACACTATTATACCACTATATAACACTATTATACCACTAACACTATTATACCACTATATACCACTATACCACTATTATACCACTAACGCTATTACACCACTATTATACCACTAACACTATTACACCAATATATACCACTATTATACCACTAAAACAATTATACCACTATTATACCACTAACACTATTATACCACTATTATACCACTAACACTATTATACCACTAACACTATTATACCACTACCACTATTATACCACTATTATACCACTAACACTATTATACCACTAACACTATTATACCACTAACACTATTATACCACTAACACTATTATACCATTAACACTCTTATTCCACTAACACTATTATACCACTAACACTATTATACCACTAACACTATTATACCACTAACACTATTATACCACTAACACTATTATACCACTAACACTATTATACCACTATTATACCACTATTATACCACTAACACTATTATACCACTATTATATCACTAACACTATTATACCACTAACACTATTATACCACTATTATACCACTATTATACCACTACCACTATTATACCACTTTATACCACTATATACCACTATATACCACTATTATACCACTATTATACCACTATTATACCACTAACACTATTATACCACTACCACTATTATACCACTATTATACCACTAACACTATTATACCACTATTATACCACTACCACTATTATACCACTAACACTATTATACCACTATATACCACTAACACTATTATACCACTATTATACCACTAACACTATTATACCACTATTATACCACTAACACTATTATACCACTATTATACCACTATACCACTATTATATCACTATTATACCACTAACACTATTATACCACTATTATACCACTATACCACTATTATATCACTATTATACCACTAACACTATTATACCACTATTATACCACTATACCACTATTATATCACTATTATACCACTAACACTATTATACCACTAACACTATTATACCACTATTATACCACTACCACTATTATACCACTAACACTATTATACCACTATTATACCACTAACACTATTATACCACTAACACTATTATACCACTAACACTATTATACCATTAACACTATTATACTATTATACCACTATTATACCACTACCACTATTATACCACTAACACTATTATACTATTATACCACTATTATACCACTACCACTATTATACCACTAACACTATTATACCACTAACACTATTATACTATTATACCACTATTATACCACTACCACTATTATACCACTAACACTATTATACTATTATACCACTATTATACCACTACCACTATTATACCACTAACACTATTATACTATTATACCACTATTATACCACTAACACTATTATACCACTATTATACCTCTATTATACCACTATTATACCACTACCACTATTATACCACTAACACTATTATACCACTAACACTATTATACCACTAACACTATTATACCACTAACACTATTATACCACTAACACTATTATACCTCTATTATACCACTATTATACCACTACCACTATTATACCACTAACACTATTATACCACTATATACCACTACCACTATTATACCACTATTATACCACTAACACTATTATACCTCTATTATACCACTATTATACCACTATATACCACTACCACTATTATACCACTATTATACCACTACCACTATTATACCTCTATTATACCACTACCACTATTATACCACTAACACTATTATACCACTATTATACCACTATTATACCACTACCACTATTATACCACTACCACTATTATACCACTAACACTATTATACCACTATTATACCACTATTATACCACTACCACTATTATACCACTACCACTATTATACCACTACCACTATTATACCACTAACACTATTATACCACTAACACTATTATACCACTATTATACCACTAACACTATTATACCACTATTATACCACTATTATACCACTATTATATCACTATTATACCACTATTATACCACTGTTATACCACTATTATACCACTACCACTATTATACCACTATTATACCACTATTATACCACTATTATACCACTAACACTATTATACCACTATTATACCACTAACACTGTTATATCACTAACACTATTATACCACTATTATACCACTACCACTATTATACCTCTATTATACCACTATTATACCACTATATACCACTACCACTATTATACCACTATTATACCACTACCACTATTATACCTCTATTATACCACTAACACTATTATACCACTAACACTATTATACCACTATTATACCACTACCACTATTATACCACTAACACTATTATACCACTATTATACCACTACCACTATTATACCACTATTATACCAATATTATACCACTATTATACCACTATTATACCACTAACACTATTATACCACTATTATATCACTGTTATATCACTATTATAGTATGTTAATAGTGGTTTAATAGCGTGTTAATAGTGTTTTAATAGTTTGATCATAGTGTGTGTGGGCTTGTGTGTTTGTGAGTGAGGGAGGGAGGGAGAGAGGCGACATCTTCCTTTTGAGAATGGGCTAGAAAGAGGGAGACAACATCATCCTTCCTCCACAAGACCACAGACTGAGAATGAGAGAGAGTGAAAGAGATTGTGGGAGACGAGAAAGAGTATGAGGCAGAAAGAGATAGAGAGAGGTGTAGAAAGGCTAATATGTATAATGAAAAGGTAATAATGTTGGGTTTCACTTCTGGTTTCAGTGTCTCTGTGTCAGTCTGCTCCCTGAGCTGGCTATTGTCAGGGATTACCCATGCATGCTAATTCATTAATACATGCCCTGCCCTACTCCCTCCTCTCTCCTACTCTCTCCCTGCCCTTCTTTCACCTCTCTCTGCTACCCTTTCTTCTCCTCTCTCTCTCCCTGCCCTTCCTTCACCTCTCTCTGCTACCCTTTCTTCTCCTCTCTCCTCTCTCTCCCTGCCCTTCTTTCTCCTCTCTCTGCTACCCTTTCTTCTCCTCTCTCCTCTCTCTCCCTGTCCTTCTTTCTCTTCTCTCTGCTACCCTCTCTTCTCCTCTCTCCTCTCTCCCTGCCCTTCCTTCACCTCTCTCTGCTACCCTTTCTTCTCCTCTCTCCTCTCTCTCCCTGCCCTTCTTTCTCCTCTCTCTGCTACCCTTTCTTCTCCTCTCTCCTCTCTCTCCCTGTCCTTCTTTCTCTTCTCTCTGCTACCCTCTCTTCTCCTCTCTCCTCTCTCCCTGCCCTTCTTTCACCTCTCTCTGCTACCCTTTCTTCTCCTCTCTCCTCTCTCTCCCTGCACTTCTTTCTCCTCTCTGCTACCCTTTCTTCTCATCTCTCCCTACCCTTCTTTCTCCTCTCTCTGCTACCCTCTCTTCTCCTCTCTCTCCCTGCCCTTCTTTCACCTCTCTCTGCTACCCTCTCTTCTCCTCTCTCCTCTCTCCTCTCTCTCCCTGCCCTTCTTTCTTCTCCTCTCTCCCTGCCCTTCTTTCACCTCTCTCCAACACCCTCTCTTCTCCTCTCTCCTCTCTCTGCCCTACTCTCTCCTCCCCTCTCTCTCCTCACTCTGCCCTTCTCTCTCCTCCCCTCTCTCCTCTCTCTGCCCTACTCTCTCCTCCCCTCTCTCTCCTCACTCTGCCCTTCTCTCTCCTCCCCTCTCTCCTCTCTCTGCCCTCCTCTCTCCTCCTCTATCTCCCCTCTCTCCCTGCCCTACTCTCTCCTCTCCTCTCCCTGCCCAACTCTCTCCTCTCCATGCCCAACGCTCTCCTCTGCTCTCTCTCCGCTCTCCCTGCCCTACTCTCTCCTCTCCTCTCTCTGCCCTACTCTCTCCTCCCCTCTCTCTCCTCTCTCCCTGCCCTCCCCTCTCTCCCTGCCCCAGTGTACTTGTGCAAACTTGACACTTGAGGGGGCATCTGGTTTAACACTATGATCTGTTTCCTTGGCCTACTCCCTATTCCCCTCTCTCCTCTGTTTCCTTGGCCTACTCTCTATTCGCCTCTCTCCTCTCTGTTTCCTTTGCCTGCTCCCTCTCTCCTATTTTCTCTGTTTCCTTGGCCTACTCTCTATTCCCCTCTCTCCTCTCTGTTTCCTTGGCCTGCTCCCTTTCTCCTCTCCTCTCTGTTTCCTTGGCCTACTCTCTATTCCCCTCTCTCCCCTCTCTGTTTCCTTGGCCTACTCTATTCCCCTCTCTCCTCTCCTCTCCTCTCTGTTTCCTTGGACAACTCTCTATTCCCCTCTCTCCTCTCCTCTCTGTTTCCTTGGCCTACTCTCTCTTCCCCTCTCTCCTCTCTGTTTAATTGGCCTGCTCTCTATTCCCCTCTCTCCTCTCCTCTCTGTTTCCTTGGACAACTCTCTATTCCCCTCTCTCCTCTCCTCTCTGTTTCCTTGGCCTACTCTCTCTTCCCCTCTCTCCTCTCAGTTTCCTTGGCCTATTCTCTATTCCCCTCTCTCCTCTCTGTTTAATTGGCCGACTCTCTATTCCCCTCTCTCATCTCCTCTCTCTGTTTCATTGGCCTGCTCTCTATTCCCCTCTCTCCTCTCTGTTTCCTTAGTCTACTCTCTATTCCCCTCTCTCCTCTTTCTGTTTCCTTGGCCTGCTCCCTCTCTCCTCTCCTCTCTGTTTCCTTGGCCTACTCTCTATTCCCTCCTCTCCTCTCCTCTCTCTGTTTCCTTGGCCTACTCTCTATTCCCCTCTCTCCTCTCTCTGTTTCCTTGGCCTACTCTCTATTCCCCTCTCTATTTCCTTGGCCTACTCTCTATTCCCTTCTCTCCTCTCCTCTCTATTTCCTTGCCCTACTCTCTACTCACCTCTCTCCTCTCTATTTCCTTGGCCCACTCTCGATTCCCCTCTCTCCTCTCTCTGTTTACTTGGCCTACTCTCGATTCCCCTCTCTCCTCTCTCTGTTTACTTGGCCTGCTCCCTCTCCCTTCTCCTCTCTCTATTTCCTTGCCCTACTCTCTACTCCCCTCTCTCCTCTCTATTTCCTTGGCCTACTCTCTACTCCCCTCTCTCCTCTCTATTTCATTGGCCTCGAAGGAAGGTAAAGAAATATCCTTCCCTCTCTCATCTCCTGTCCTCTCTCATCTCCTGTCCTCTCTCATCTCCTGTCCTCTCTTTACCTTCCCCCTCTCATCTCCTGTCCTCTCTCATTTCCTGTCCTCTTGACCTTCCCCTTCTCATCTCCTGTCCTCTCTCATCTCCTGTCCTCTCTACCTTCCCTCGCTCATCTCCTGTCCTCTCTTTACCTTCCCTCTCTCATCTCCTGTCCTGTCTTTACCTTCCCTCTCTCATCTCCTGTCCTCTCTCATCTCTTTCCCTCTCTCATCTCCTGTCCTCTCTCATCTCTTTCCCTCTCTCATCTCCTGTCCTCTCTCATCTCCTGTCCTCTCTTTACATTCCCTCTCTCATCTCCTGTCCTCTCTCTACTTTCCCTCTCTCATCTCCTGTCCTCTCTCATGTCCTGTCCTCTCTTTACATTCCCTCTCTCATCTCCTGTCCTCTCTCATCTCCTGTCCTCTCTCATCTCCTGTCCTCTCTCATCTCCTGTCCTCTCTTTACATTCCCTCTCTCATCTCCTGTCCTGTCTTTACATTCCCTCTCTCATCTCCTGTCCTCTCTCTACCTTCCCTCTCTCATCTCCTGTCCTCTCTCATCTCCTGTCCTGTCTTTACCTTCCCTCTCTCATCTTCTGTCCTCTCCCATCTCCTGTCCTCTCTCTACCTTCCCTCTCTCATCTCATGTCCTCTCTCATCTCCTGTCCTCCCTCTACCTTCCCTCTCTCATCTCCTGTCCTTTCTCGTCTCCTGTCCTCTCTCATCTCCTGTCCTCCCTCTACCTTCCCTCTCTCATCTCCTGTCCTCTCTACCTTCCCTCTCTCATCTCCTGTCCTCTCTCATCTCCTGTCCTCCCTCTACCTTCCCTCTCTCATCTCCTGTCCTTTCTCATCTCCTGTCCTTTCTCATCTCCTGTCCTCTCTCATCTCCTGTCCTCTCTCATCTCCTGTCCTCCCTCTACCTTCCCTCTCTCATCTCCTGTCCTTTCTCATCTCCTGTCCTTTCTCATCTCCTGTCCTCTCTCCTCTCCTGTCCTGTCTTTACCTTCCCTCTCTCATCTCCTGTCGTCTCTTAACCTTCTCAGGCACGACATGCCACTGTGACAGAGGAACGGAGAGATATAGGGCTGTAGGGACATGAGGCATAGAGAGCTAAAGAGATGGGAGGTGTATCTTGTTGATTCCATGCATTTGGGAAAGCTCTCATGTTGTTCAGTTATTTAAATGTAGCATTTGAGACGTACCAACATGCCTGTCAGATCCTTGTATGGACACACACCTTGTCATTACAGTTTTTAATAGATGTGTGTGTGTGTGTGTGTGTGTGTGTGTAGCACGTCAGGTGATTGTAATTCAGATAGTCCCTTTCTGTCCACTAGTTTTCGCTTCCTTTTCTAAACAGCCAATATTCCCAATAGAAAAACATCTGCTGAAGGAATATTAATGTCTCACTAGCAGATCATTTGGACGGGTTGAATACATCGCTGTGTGTGTGTCTGTGGTGTGTGTGTGTGTGTGTGTTGTGAATGAATGATTCTGTTATTAATTTATCAGTGTTATTCCCAGACAGATTTATCTATTAATTAACAGTAGAATTTCTCATTGTAATGATACATTGGGATTTTAAAGGCAGACAGTGTGAATGTTTTGTGATTACTGTTAAGTTCGCTCCTACAGACAGTGAGTCAGGTGGCCAACGGCTTACTATATAAAGCAGGCAGACAGGCATCAAGGCATTCAGTTAATGTTCCATTAAATAAAAGAATGGGTAAAACGAGTGACCAAAGCGACTTTGAGTGTGGTATGATCGTCGGTGAGAGGCGCGTTGGTTTAGTATCTTTTCACACAGGACAGTGTCTAAGGTTTAGAATCTTGCAAGCAAACAGGCAGGCCAAAAAAAGGCAATATGGACTTTCTTACTAACCATAGAGCAAATGTCAAAATGTTCCCTTAAGGTATGGGGGAACCGGTACAGAGTCAATGTGGAGGCTATATACAGGGGGCACCGATACAGAGTCAATGTGGAGGCTATATACAGGGGGCACCGGTACAGAGTCAATGTCAAATCAAATCAAATTTTTTATTTGTCACATACACATGGTTAGCAGATGTTAATGCTAGTGTAGCGAAATGCTTGAAATGCAATGTGGAGGTTATATACAGGGGGCACCGGTACAGAGTCAATGTGGAGGCTATATACAGGGGGTACCGGTACAGAGTCAATGTGGAGGCTATATACAGGGTGTACCAGTACAGAGTCAATGTGGAGGCTATATACAGGGGGTACCGGTACAGAGTCAATGTGGAGGCTATATATAGTAAGGGAATACCCCCCTGAACAAAAATGAATGGGAAAACATTGGCATAGGACAAACCATATACACGGTGTCCAATACCACCCAATTCGGCGTTGATTCATGCAAAATGTATTGCAAATGCCATATGGCAAATGCCAGTTGTAACACTTTAAAAATCCAACAGGTGGCGTGTGCGCTCCACCTTGGTTTTTCATATTGGGAATGTACCCCAAGTCATCATCCAAAAGCAACATTTTGAAAAAATGAATATTTTGTCAAAAACTTATCACCCCTTAACCTCTTGGAACTCTAGGGGCGCAATTTCATTTTTGGATGAAAAACGTTCCCGTTTTAAACAAGATATTTTTTCACAAAAAGATGCTCGACTATGCATATAATTGCTACTGTTCGAAAGAAAACACTCTGACGTGTCCAGAAATACAAAGATCTTCTCTGTGCGTGCGCTTTAACGTGAGCTTCAGGCAAAACCAAGATGAGATGGCATCCAGGAAATGACAAGGATTTTTGAGGCTCTGTTTGTCATGATCTCCTTATATGGCTGTGAACGCAAGAGGAATGAGTCTGCCCTTTCTGTCGTTTCCCCAAGGTGTCTGCAGCATTGTGACGTATTTGTAGGCAGATCATTGGAAGATTGACCATAAGAGACCACATTTACCACGTGTCCGCCCGGTGTCCTGCGCCGAAATTGGTGCGCAAAAGTCACCTGCCAGTATTTTTCCAAACAATACAGAGAGTAAAGCAAGCTTCCACGAACTGCATGTCAATGAAGAGATATGTGAAAAAACACCTTGAGGACTCATTCCAAACAACGTTTGCCATGTTTCGGTCGATATTATGTAGTTAATCCGGAAAAAGTTTTACGTTGTAGGTGACTGCATTTTCGGTTCGTTTCAGTAGCCAGGCGCAATGTAGAAAACGGAACGATTTCTCCTACACACAGACGCTTTCAGGAAACACTGCGCATTTGGTGTGTAACTGAGAGTCTCCTCATTGAAAACATCAGAAGCTCTTCAAAGGTAAATGATTTTATTTATTTGGTTATCTGGTTTTTGTGAAAATGTTGCGTGCTACATGTTATTCAAAATGCATTGCTAGCTTTGCATACTCTTACACAAATTAGTCAATTTCTATGGTTCAAAAGCATATTTTGAAAATCTGAGATGACAGTGTTGTTAAGAAAAGGCTAAGCTTGAGAGCAGATGCATTATTTTCATTTCATTTGCGATTTTCAGAAATCGTTAACGTTACATTATGCTAATGAGCTTCAGGCTATAACTGTATACAGGGTTTTTTCATAGCCAAACGTGAACAAAACGGAGCGATTTGTCCTACACAAATAATATTTTTTTGAAAAACTGCACATTTGCTATGTAACTGAGTCTCCTCATTGAAAACATCCGAAGCTCTTCAAAGTTAATGATTTTATTTAATTGGTTATCTGGCTTTTGTGAAAATGTTGCGTGCTACATGCTACACAAAATGCTATGCTAGCTTTGCATACTCTTACACAAATTAGTCAATTTCTATGGTTCAAAAGCATATTTTGAAAATCTGAGATGACAGTGTTGTTAAGAAAAGGCTAAGCTTGAGAGCAGATGCATTATTTTCATTTCATTTGCGATTTTCAGAAATCGTTAACGTTACATTATGCTAATGAGCTTCAGGCTATAACTGTATACAGGGTTTTTTCATAGCCAAACGTGAACAAAACGGAGCGATTTGTCCTACACAAATAATATTTTTTTGAAAAACTGCACATTTGCTATGTAACTGAGTCTCCTCATTGAAAACATCCGAAGCTCTTCAAAGTTAATGATTTTATTTAATTGGTTATCTGGCTTTTGTGAAAATGTTGCGTGCTACATGCTACACAAAATGCTATGCTAGCTTTGCATACTCTTACACAAATTAGTCAATTTCTATGGTTCAAAAGCATATTTTGAAAATCTGAGATGACAGTGTTGTTAAGAAAAGGCTAAGCTTGAGAGCAAACGCATTATTTTAATTTTATTTGCGATTTTCAGAAATCGTTAACGTTGCGTTATGCTAATGAGCCTGAGGCTTTAGTCACGATCCCGGATCCGGGATGGGGAGTTTCAAGAGGTTAAAAAAGTGTTTTCTGGACCGTTTTTCAAATTCTTTCGCTTTTCTTGGCAATTACACATGTATATAAGAACTGCATGAATATACTTTTGTCCAATTTTATTATCATAATTTTTTTTTATTACTTATTACTTTATTACAACTGCATAGGGCTATTTTTTGGATGACTGGCTGCAAATGTTTATTGAATTGTTTTATTTCTGCCTTTTCTATTCCAGACATTCTGAAATTCACTAAAGCATCCCATGTATGTGACTTCAGTCTTTCACTTTTCAATGATTCTAAAATTATTCTAAAAAATAGCCCTAAGGCATATATTTTGTCCATTTGCAATATGATTTCATAGGAAGTCAAAAGTCAAAAATGGCAAAATTTCATAAACTTCACACACCCTTAAAAAGTGCTTTCTGAACCGTTTTTCGAAATTCTTACGAATTTTGTGTCAATTACACACGTATAGGAACTGTATCAACATACTTTAGTCATTTTATTATCACATTTTGTTTTTACTTGTGCATAAGGCATATGTTTTGTGGGGGCCAAATGTCATAAGAAATTTGACATGCTCAAAAATCCTGCAGAAATGCTAAATTTACTGGCCTGGTGAACACAGGATGGCCGGGCAGAGATAGTTGTTCCTTTCCATCACTCGTGGTGTTGATTTCATCATGTCCATTTGGTGAGGTTTTTTCACTATAGAATCATATTGCAAATGCACGTGCATTGTTGTGCAACTGGTGATTGAAAATAGGCACCTGGTACCCAAAAATAAAAATATGGTTGTAAATGCATTTACCGGGACTCCTATTGTCCATGTACGCTATGGGAGTACCCTACTACAGCCCTCTGAGTGCTTTATGGACTGTTTAAAATATTCTGATGGATACGCATTGTTGTGCAACTGGTGATTGAAAATAGGCACCTGGTAACCCAAAAATAAAAATATGGTTGTAAATGCATTTACCGGTCATTCTGATATTAATGCCTGCTATGGGAACACAGGATGGCCGGGCAGTGATAGTTGTTCCTTTCCATCACTCGTTGTGTTGATTTCGTCATGTCCAGTTGGTGATGTTTTTTTCACTATTGAATCATATTGCAAATGCACGTGCATTTGCAATATGTTTCAATGGGCATTTACCATCACGAATTTGTCATGCTCAAAAATCATGCAGAAATGCAAAATTGACTGGCCTGATGAACACAGGATGGCCTGGCAGTGATAGTTGTGTTGATTTCATTATTTCCATTTGTTTATGTTTTCTCACTTTTGCAAAGTCACTGTGCATTTGCAATATGGTTCAATGGGCATTTACCATCACGAATTTGTCATGCTATAAAAATCCTGCAGGAATGTGAAATTGACTGGCCCGATGAACTCGGGATGGCTGGGCAGTGATTCTGGTTCATCTCAATCGCTTGTTAGGGTTGATTTCAGACTGTCACTTTGGTAATGGTACCTCACTGTTTAAACATATTGCAAATGGACAAGAGTCATCAGCAAGTCACCGTCCATCAGTCAATTAGATATCATTCTGACACCAAACTGATACAAACTGACACCAAACCCACTTTTCCCAACTCGATTAGTAGCCAACTATCACATACTTCAGAGCTGGCCCAAAATTCACAACGCCTTCGATTCAAACCATAAAAAAACATAAAATACGTAGTTACATTCTAGCTGCGGGTCCATTTCTTATGTCATGTGTAGGCCTAGCTGAGGCGACCCCGAATCCCAAGTTTCGGCTCGATAGGTCATTTGGTGTCCGGGCAAATCCCTAATTGGTGCTGAAAATCCACTTTTTTTCCATGACTTGCTACAGGGTCCTTGAATGAGCTATCGGACAGAAACGTTGGGGTCCGTGTCTATGGGCCGAGCCGGTTTCAATGCACCTAGTCTTGTTTCTCTGAGACTTATCTAAATGTCGTCATTTTCGTAATGGTCAAAATGAATTGAAGTCATTGCAAATGTACGAGGCTGTTTCTCAGTCCGAGAACCTTCTAGATCCACCTAACTCTCCACGCACTATCGACCTGAGGTCTAGAACAGGTTTCTAAAGTTTCGGGACTCTAGGTCTGACAGTTCTTTTTTAGCTCGAACAAAGCTAACTATTGGAGGCACTGTCAGTCTCTACACACCCCAATACGTCCCTCCTTCCAAGTTGTGTGTCTGTGTGATTTAGTTTTCCTTAGATTTTTTGGGGGGGAAAATGACTGATTTACAGTTCATGGGGGTTGCCTAATCACACATATGAAGTTTTGGACAGATCTGATTTTTTTAACCCTTCCAAACAGCCCCTGAGACACCAATTATGGCACTTCCGGTTGGCACAGGAAGCTATAAGTCAACACATATCCTCATTGGGGGATGCTTTTACAGAATCCTGAGTTTTAAGTCTTTACGTTAAGAATTGACTGATTTGCACAGGGTTGAATGCACTATGTCTGTCAAACTGCAGGCAGGGTATGGATATACACTTAGGGTGATTTTAACCACTTCCGGTTGGTCCAGGAAGCTTAGAATCGACACAGGTAGACCTCATAGTGTCCTGATGGACTGTTATCGAAGACAGGTTCATAAGGCATTCATAACCCACAAAGGCCTCAGGTTGAATTTAGAGGAGCAGGCAATGTATTCCTATGGGGAGAGAAGTCAATGCAAACTTTTTGATGTAAACACCTTATTTTAACTGTGAAGGGTTAATGCCACACGGTCAAGGTTAGGCTTGCACGGATCGGGGGGACATTAGGAACGTACCTGAGGTCGAATTGTGTTTCTCACCCTAACGGTTCTCTCACTGTCACCCAAAAGCAAATGACATTGTGGGGCAGGCTTCATTTTGGGCCTACTTTTCTAATGGTCGCTGCGCTTAGACCGAGCGAGCTATGGTCAAGCGGGATATCTCGTTGAACTCTGCACAGCCTAGGGATTATGTTTATGCCATTGCCTGCTCTCTGTGTCTTTAAGCACCGCACTTTGTCACTCCATCCTTGCTGTGTGTGTGTGAGAGAGCTTTTCTTTGACATCTGTTGGAAGAAATGACTGATTTACAGTTCAGGAGGGTTACTTAGTCACACATGAAGTTTTGGAAAGATGTGACTTTTTTAACCCTTCAAAACAGACAGTGTGACCCAATTAAAGGCACTTCCGCTTGGCACAGGAAGCTATAAATAAACTCATATCCTGACTGGGGTATGCCTTTACAGAATCCTGAGTTTTAAGTCTTTACGTTAATAACTGAGTTATTTACGGAGGGTTTAGTGAGTGTGTGTTATTTCAGAAAATCATAGAAAATCACAGAAATCTCGCAGAGCTCCGCAGCACACTTTAAAAAGATTTGTATGAACACCCTGCAACTGGATCTGTAACTGTTGAAAAAAAACACCTATCTTTGAACATCACCAATCTGTCATTGTACGATTTCTCTTAAAAGACGATAGATAAATGGCAGATTGTTTTTTATTGACACCGGAGGCTCCTTGACTTTGACGTGAAGTGGAAAAATAATTTCTCTATTTTCATTTTGGACCTTTAATCCCAGAGAAATGGCCATAACTCAAAAACCGTTGAGGCCTAGACGCCATCTTGTTCGGGGCCAACTGCCCATTATGCCAAACCTACGCTCACCAAGTTTCGGCTTCGAAATATTTTCTGTTTTCGAGATAAGGCCCCGTCGTGATTCGTGATGTTTTGTCCAATTGCAATATGATTGCTTATGCCCTCTGGTGGGATTTTCCGATACAGCGGAAAAATGACCAAAATTTGATTATTTTATAAAATGGAAACCGAATGTCCGACAAAGTTCATTTGATGACTTCCCGGTAGGTCCGGCCCTGCCGCTCGGCCCGACGCCGTCCGCGAATTTTACAAACGTTTTCGGACGTCTAGTAAGGGACCCTACATTTGCAATATGGACTTTCTTACTAACCATAGAGCAAATGTCAAAATGTTCCCTTAAGGTATGGGGGTACCGGTACAGAGTCAATGTGGAGGCTATATACAGGGGGTACCGGTACAGAGTCAATGTGGAAGCTATATACAGGGGGTACCAGTACAGAGTCAATATGGAGACTATATACGGGGGTACCGGTACAGAGTCAATGTGGAGGCTATATACAGGGGCAACCGGTACAGAGTCAATGTGGAGGCTATATACAGGGGGTACCGGTACAGAGTCAATGTGGAGACTATATATAAGGGGTACCGGTACAGAGTCAATGTGGAGGCTATATACAGGGTATTACTGTACAGAGTCAATGTGGAGGCTATATACAGGGGGGAACCGGTACAGAGTCAATGTGGAGGCTATATACAGGATATTACAGGGTCAGTGTGGATGCTATACACAGGGTATTACGGTACAGAGTCAATGTGGGGGCTATATACATAGGTGTTACGGTACAGAGTCAATTTGGAGGCTATATACAGGGTATTACGGTACAGGGTCAATGTGGAGGGTTGGTCTCTGTCTACCGGGGTGGGCTCTGTCTACTGGGATTGACTCTGTCTCCTTGGGTGGTCTTAGTCTATGGGGGTAGACGCTCTACTAGGGTGGTCTCTTTCTACTGTGGATAGTCTCTGTCTACTGGGGTGGGTTCTGTCTACTGGGATGGTCTCTGTCTATGGGGTTGGGTTCTGTCTACTGGGATGGTCTCTGTCTACTGGGATGGTCTCTGTCTACTGGGATGGTCTCTGTCTACTGGGATGGTCTCTGTCTTTGGGGGTGGGTTCTGTCTACTGGGATGGTCTCTGTCTATGGGGGTAGACTCTTTCTCCTTGGGTGGTCTTAGTCAATGGGGGTAGACTCCCTACTGGGATGGTCTCTGTCTATGGGGTTGGGTTCTGTCTACTGGGATGGTCTCTGTCTTTGGGGGTGGGTTCTGTCTACTGGGATGGTCTCTGTCTTTGGGGGTGGGTTCTGTCTACTGGGATGGTCTCTGTCTATGGGGGTAGACTCTTTCTCCTTGGGTGGTCTTAGTCAATGGGGGTAGACTCCCTACTGGGATGGTCTCTGTCTATGGGGTTGGGTTCTGTCTACTGGGATGGTCTCTGTCTTTGGGGGTGGGTTCTGTCTACTGGGATGGTCTCTGTCCATGGGGGTGGGTTCTGTCTACTGGGATGGGTTCTGTCTACTGGCATGGTCTCTGTCTTTGGGGGTGGGTTCTGTCTACTGGGATGGTCTCTGTCTACTGGGATGGTCTCTGTCTTTGGGGGTGGGTTCTGTCTACTGGGATGGTCTCTGTCTACTGGGATGGTCTCTGTCTTTGGGGGTGGGTTCTGTCTACTGGGATTGTCTCTGTCCATGGGGGTGGGTTCTGTCTACTGGGATGGTCTCTGTCTTTGGGGGTGGGTTCTGTCTACTGGGATTGTCTCTGTCTATGGGGGTGGTCTCTGTCTACCGGGGTGGGTTCTGTCTATGGGGGTAGACTCTTTCTCCTTGGGTGGTCTTAGTCAATGGGGGTAGACTCCCTACTGGGATGGTCTCTGTCTATGGGGTTGGGTTCTGTCTACTGGGATGGTCTCTGTCTTTGGGGGTGGGTTCTGTCTACTGGGATGGTCTCTGTCCATGGGGGTGGGTTCTGTCTACTGGGATGGTCTCTGTCTACTGGGATGGTCTCTGTCTTTGGGGGTGGGTTCTGTCTACTGGGATGGTCTCTGTCTACTGGGATGGTCTCTGTCTTTGGGGGTGGGTTCTGTCTACTGGGATTGTCTCTGTCCATGGGGGTGGGTTCTGTCTACTGGGATGGGTTCTGTCTACTGGCATGGTCTCTGTCTTTGGGGGTGGGTTCTGTCTACTGGGATGGTCTCTGTCTATGGGGGTGGGTTCTGTCTACTGGGATGGTCTCTGTCTTTGGGGGTGGGTTCTGTCTACTGGGATGGTCTCTGTCTATGGGGGTAGACTCTTTCTCCTTGGGTGGTCTTAGTCAATGGGGGTAGACTCCCTACTGGGATGGTCTCTGTCTACTGGGATGGTCTCTGTCTTTGGGGGTGGGTTCTGTCTACTGGGATTGTCTCTGTCCATGGGGGTGGGTTCTGTCTACTGGGATGGGTTCTGTCTACTGGCATGGTCTCTGTCTTTGGGGGTGGGTTCTGTCTACTGGGATGGTCTCTGTCCATGGGGGTGGGTTCTGTCTACTGGGATGGTCTCTGTCTTTGGGGGTGGGTTCTGTCTACTGGGATGGTCTCTGTCTACTGGGATGGTCTCTGTCTTTGGGGGTGGGTTCTGTCTACTGGGATTGTCTCTGTCCATGGGGGTGGGTTCTGTCTACTGGGATGGGTTCTGTCTACTGGGATGGTCTCTGTCTACTGGCATGGTCTCTGTCTTTGGGGGTGGGTTCTGTCTACTTTGATTGTCTCTGTCTATGGGGGTGGTCTCTGTCTACCGGGGTGGGTTCTGTCTACTGGGATGGTCTCTGTCTATGGGGGTAGACTCTTTCTCCTTGGGTGGTCTTAGTCAATGGGGGTAGACTCCCTACTGGGATGGTCTCTGTCTATGGGGTTGGGTTCTGTCTACTGGGATGGTCTCTGTCTTTGGGGGTGGGTTCTGTCTACTGGGATGGTCTCTGTCCATGGGGGTGGGTTCTGTCTACTGGGATGGTCTCTGTCTTTGGGGGTGGGTTCTGTCTACTGGGATGGTCTCTGTCTATGGGGGTGGGTTCTGTCTACTGGGATGGTCTCTGTCTTTGTGGGTGGGTTCTGTCTACTGGGATGGTCTCTGTCTTTGGGGGTGGGTTCTGTCTACTGGGATTGTCTCTGTCCATGGGGGTGGGTTCTGTCTACTGGGATGGTCTCTGTCTACTGGCATGGTCTCTGTCTTTGGGGGTGGGTTCTGTCTACTGGGATTGTCTCTGTCTATGGGGGTGGTCTCTGTCTACCGGGGTGGGTTCTGTCTACTGGGATGGTCTCTGTCTATGGGGGTAGACTCTTTCTCCTTGGGTGGTCTTAGTCAATGGGGGTAGACTCCCTACTAGGGTGGTCTCTTTCTACTGTGGGTGGTCTCTGTCTACGGGGGTGGTCTCTGCCTACCTTTATTTAACCAGGCAAGTCAGTTAAGAACAAATTCTTATTTTCAATGACGGCCTGGGAACAGTGGGTTAACTGCCTGTTCAGGGGCAGAACGGCAGATTTGTACCTTGTCAGCTCGGGGGTTTGAACTCACAACCGTCAGGTTACTAGTCCAACGCTCTAACCACTAGGCTACCGGGGTGGTCTCTGTCTATGGGGGTGGTCTCTGTCTATGGGGGTGGTCTCTGTCTACTGGGGTGGTTTCTGTCGACTGGGGTGGTCGCTGTCTATGGGGGTGGTCTCTGTCTACTGGGGTGGTCTCTGTCGACTGGGGTGGTCGCTGTCTATGGGGGTGGTCTCTGTCTATGGGGGTGGTCTCTGTCTATGGGGTGGGTTCTGTCTACTGGGATGGTCTCTGTCTATGGGGGTGGTCTCTGTCTCCTTGGGTGGTCTTAGTCTATGGGAGTAGACTCTCTACTAGGGTGCTCTTTCTACTGTGGGTGGTCTCTGTGGTCAATTGAAACCTCTAACTAGACCAGGATTTTATCAGATCTGGCCACTACAAAGACGAGCCTCTTCCCTTCCTCCCTAAATCCCCCTCCGCCCTTCTCTCTCTGCACTGCTATGAAGAAAGATGAGAGGAGAGTGGGAAGTGAGGAAGAGGAGATGAGGAAGAGGAGATGAAGACATGAGGTGGAAGAGGAAATGAGGAAAGGGAGATGAGGAGAAAAAGGAAGAGGAGATGCGAGGATGATGAGGAAGATCATATGAGAAAGAAAAAAGGAGGAAGAGGAGAGGAAAGGAGGAAGAGGAGATGAGGAAGAGGACAGAAGGGAGAGGAGATGAGGAAGAGGAGATGAAGAGAGGAGGAAGAGGAAATAGAAAGGGGAGTACGACAGTACACAAATGGAATAATTTTGTAACCAAAAAAGTGTTAAACAAAATAAAATATATTATATCATATTTGAGATTCTTCAAAGTAGCCACCCTTTGCCTTGATGACAGCTATGCACACTCTTGGAATTCTCTCAACCAGCTTCATGAGGTAGTCACCTGGAATGCATTTCAATTAACAGGTGTGCCTTGTTAAAAGTTCATTTGTGGACTTCAAATCCAATCAAATTTTATTTGTCACATGCACATGGTTAGCAGAAGTTAATGCGAATGTAGCGAAATGCTTGCGCTTCCAGTTCCGACAATGCAGTAATAACCAACAAGTAATCTAACTAACAATTCCTAAACTACTGTCTTATACACAGTGTAAGGGGATAAAGAATATGTACATTAGGATATATGAATGAGTGATGGTACAGAGCAGCATAGGCAAGATACAGTAGATGGTATCGAGTACAGTATATACATATGAGATGAGTATGTAAACAAAGTGGCATAGTTAAAGTGGCTAGTGATACATGTATTACATAAAGATGCAGTAGATGATATAGAGTACAGTATATATGTATACATATGAGATGAATAATATAGGGTATGTAAACATTATATTAGGTAGCATTGTTTAAAGTGGCTAGTGATATATTTTACATCATTTCCCATCAATTCCCATTATTAAAGTGGCTGGAGTTGAGTCAGTGTGTTGGCAGCAGCCACTCAATGTTAGTGGTGGCTGTTTAACAGTCTGATGGCCTTGAGATAGAAGCTGTTTTTCAGTCTCTCGGTCCCAGCTTTGATGCACCTGTACTGACCTCGCCTTCTGGATGGTAGCGGGGTGAACAGGCAGTGGCTCGGGTGGTTGTTGTCCTTGATGATCTTTTTGGCATTCCTGTAACATCGGGTGGTGTAGGTGTCTTGGAGGGCAGGTAGTTTGCCCCCGGTGATGCGTTGTGCAGACCTCACTACCCTCTGGAGAGCCTTATGGTTGTGGGCGGAGCAGTTGCCGTACCTGGCGGTGATACAGCCCGCCAGGATGCTCTCGATTGTGCATCTGTAGAAGTTTGTGAGTGCTTTTGGTGACAAGCCGAATTTCTTCAGCCTCCTGAGGTTGAAGAGGCGCTGCTGCGCCTTCTTCACGATGCTGTCTGTGTGAGTGGACCAATTCAGTTTGTCTGTGATGTGTATGCCGAGGAACTTAAAACTTACTACCCTCTCCACTACTGTTCCATCGATGTGGATAGGGGGATGTTCCCTCTGCTGTTTCCTGAAGTCTTTCCTTCTTAATGCTTTTGAGCCAATCAGTTGTGTTGTGGTAGGGGAGGAGAGGGGGGAGGGGGTGCAGAAGATATCCCTATTTGTTAAAAGACCAAGTCCATATTATGGCAAGAACAGCTCTCCGGACATCCTTAGTACCTTCAAAAACAAAACATTTTGACGTCTATGTCTAGTGATCTCCCTGTTTAAGACTTTATGTGGGTCTTTCCTTCCCCTGCACAGCCTCCACTTAGAAACGTATACACATAGGTCTATAGTGAACACTGTCTGTCAGTCTGTCAGTCTGTCAGTCTGTCTGTCTGTCTGTCTGTCTGTCTGTCTGTCTGTCTGTCTGTCTGTCTGTAACAATACATATAGGTCTATATTGAACACTGTCAGAGTCTCTCTGTCTGTCTGTCTGTCAGAGTCTGTCTGTCTGTCTGTCTGTCTGTCTGTAACAATACATATAGGTCTATATTGAGCACTGTCAGAGTCTGTCTGTCTGTCTGTCTGTCTGTCTGTCTGTAACAATACATATAGGTCTATATTGAGCACTGTCAGAGTCTGTCTGTCTGTCTGTCTGTGTCTGTCTGTCTGTCTGTCTGTCTGTCTGTCTGTCTGTCTGTCTGTCTGTCTGTCTGTCTGTCTGTCTGTCTGTCTGTCTGTCTGTCTGTCTGTCTGTCTGTCTGTCTGTCTGTCTGTCTGTCTGTCTGTCTGAATGGTATCACTAGCTAGCAGTAACAATATGTTGTCACTCCATTGTAGTACCAAACAAAACCTTTGTTTTCTGCCTATCACACCCAGCACCTCTCTCAGCGCCTCTTCCATCACCTCTCCCATCTCCTCTCCCTGCTCCTCTCCCATCACCTCTCCCATCTCCTCTCCCATCACCTCTCCCATCTCCTCTCCCATCTCCTCTCCCAGCTCCTCTCCCATCATCTCTCCCAGCTCCTCTCCCAGCTCTTCTCCCAGCTCCTCTCCCATCACCTCTCCCATCACCTTTCCCAGCTCCTCTCCCATCACCTCTCCCAGCTCCTCTCCCAGCCCCTCTCCCATCACCTCTCCCAGCTCCTCTCCCAGCTCCTCTCACATCACCTCTCCCAGCCCCTCTCCCAGCTCCTCAAACTGCACCTCTCCCAGCCCCTCTCCCAGCTCTTCTCCCAGCCCCTCTCCCATCACCTCTCCCAGCTCCTCTCCCAGCTCCTCTCACATCACCTCTCCCAGCCCCTCTCCCAGCTCCTCAAACTGCACCTCTCCCAGCCCCTCTCCCAGCTCTTCTCCCAGCTCCTCTTTAGACCCATCCACTTCAAACAGACATGAAACATTGATAGTAGAGGAAACCTCTGTGTGTGTGTGTCCGTGTTGATGAGAGCAGATGTGACATGTTGTTCAGATGCCCTACTTCTGACCTGACTATGAATAAAGCATGAAGAGAGGAGGAGAGAAAGAGAGGAGGAGGAGGAGAGGAAGAGATGAGAAGATGAATAGAGGAGGAGGAGAGGAGTAGAGGATAAAGGGGGAGGAGAAAAGGAGAGGATCCCACCTCCTCACCCCATACTCCCCCCTCCACCCTCCTTACCCCTCCTCCTCCCCCATCACTAATGTACTAATGGACCTAAATTGGTTTAATCTTTCACGTCAGATTGTTACAGACAGATGTTGTCTTGCTCTCTCTCTCTGTACGCGCGCGCGTGTGTGTGTGTGTGTGTGTGTGTGTGTGTGTGTGTGTGTGTGTGTGTGTGTGTGTGTGTGTGTGTGTGTGTTCTCTGTTTTGGCAGAGAGCTAAGGCTGTTGAGCTGAGCACCTAGACACTTTAACCTGATATACTGAGACAAAGGGAGAGAGAGAGAGAGAGAGGGAGGGAGGGAGGGAGGGAGAGAGAGGGAGAGAGGAGAGGGAGGGGGGGAGAGGTGGGGAGAGGGAGAGAGAGGGGGGGAGAGGTGGGGAGAGGGAGAGAGGTGAGGGAGAGGGAGGAAGAGGTGGGTGGAGAGAGGTGGGGGGAGAGAGAGGTGGGGGGAGAGGGAGAAGGAGAGAGGTGGGGGGAGAGGGAGAAGGAGAGAGGTGGGGGGAGAGGGAGAAGGAGAGAGGTGGGGGGAGAGGGAGAAGGAGAGAGGTGGGGGGAGAGAGAGGGAGAGATTAATGCTCTGTATTGTGAAAGTGGAAGATTATATATAGTTTTTTAACTATATATTTTTATTTCACCTTTATTTAACCAGATGGGCTAGTTGAGAACAAGTTCTTATTTACAATTCCAACCTGGCCAAGATAAAGCAAAGCAATTAGACACAAACAACAACACAGAGTTACACATGGAGTAAAACAAACATACAGTCAATAATACAATAGAAAAGTCTATATACAGTGTGTGCAAATGAGGTAGGATAAGGGAGGTAAGGCAATAAATAGGCCATAGTGGCTAAATAATTACAATATAGCAATTAAACACTGGAATGGTAGATGTGTAGAAGATTAATGTGCAAGTAGAGATACTGGGGTGCAAAGGAGCAAAATAAAAAATAAAATAAATACAGTATGGGGAGGAGGTAGTTGGACTATTTATAGATGGGCAGGTGCAGTGATCTGGGAGCTGCTCTGACAGCTGGTGCTTAAAGCTAGTGAGGGAGATATGAGTCTCCAGCTTCAGAGATTTTTGCCAAAGGAAGAATTGGCTTTGGGGATGACCAGTGAGATATACCTGCTGGAGTGTGTGCTACGGGTGGGTGCTGCTCTGGTGACCAGTGAGCTGAGACAAGGCGGGGCTTTACCTAGCAGAGACTTATAGATGACCTGAAGCCAGTGGGTTTGGTGACGAGTATGAAGCGAGGGCCAGCCAACGAGAGCATACAGGTCGCAGTGGTGGGTAGTATATGGGGCTTTGGTGACAAAACGGATGGCAATGTGATCGATTGCATCGAGTTTGTTGAGTAGAGTGTTTTAGGCTATTTTGTAAATGACATCGCTGAAGTCGAGGATCGGTAGGATAGTCTGTTGTACGAGGGTATGTTTGGCAGCATGGGTGTAGAATGCTTTGTTGCAAAATAGGAAGCAGATTCTAGATGTAATTTTGGATGGAGATGCTTAATTTGAGTCTGGAAGGAGAGTTTACAGTCTCACCAGACACCTAGGTATTTGTAGTTGTCCACATATTCTAAGTCAGAGCCGTCCAGAGTAGTGATGTTGGACAGGCGGGCAGGTGCAGGCAGCGATCGGTTGAAGAGCATGCATTTAGTTGTATTTAAGAGCAATTGGAGGCCACAGAAGGAGAGTTGTATGGCATTGAAGCTCATCTGGAGGTTAGTTAACACAGTGTCCAACGAAGGGCCAGAGGTATACAGAATGGTGTCGTCTGCGTAGAGGTGGATCAGAGACTCACCAGCAGCAGGAGCAACATCATTGATGTATACAGAGAAAAGAGTCGGCCCGAGAATTGAACCCTGTGTCACCCCCATAGAGACTGCAAGAGATCCGGACAACAGGCCCTCCGATTTGACACACTGAACTCTGTCTGAGAAGTAGTTGGTGAACCAGGCGAGGCAGTCATTTGAGAAACCAAGGCTGTTGAGTCTGCCGATAAGAACGCGGTGATTGACAGAGTCGAATACCTTGTCCAGATCGATGAATACGGTTGCACTGTAATGTCTCTTATCGATGGCGGTTAAGATATCATTTAGGACCTTGAGCGTGGCTGTGGTGCACCCATGACCAGCTCTGAAACCAGATTGCATAGAGGAGAAGGTAGGGTGGGATTGTAAATGGTCGGTAATCTGTTTGTTAACTTGGCCTAGCCAGGGCAGGATAGATATAGGTCTGTCCGGGGATGACCGGGGCAGCTTTCCAAACTATGGGAATCTATGACGATACGTAAGAGAGGTTGAACAGGCTAGTAATAGGGGTTTCAAAAATGTTGGCAGATCATTTTAGAAAGAGAGGGTCCAGATTGTCTAGCCCGGCTGATTTGTATATTTTTTGTGTACTATATACAGATATACTATATCTGTATATCTGTTCCTGGTTCTACATTTTTTGAATGGGGCTTATTTAAGATAGTGAGGAAGGCACTTAAAAAAAACAGGCATCATCTACTGACGGGATGAGTTCAATATCCTTCCAGGATACCCGGGCCAGGTCGATTAGAAAGGACTGCTCGCTGAAGTGTTTTAGGGAGCGATTGACAGTGATGAGTGCTGGTTGTTTGACCACAGACCCATTACGGATGCAGGCAATGAGGCAGTGATCGCTGAGATCTTGGCTGAAAGCAGCAGAGGTGTATTTGGAGGACAAGTTGGTCAGGATGACATCTATGAGGGTGCCTGTGTTTATGGATTTGGGGTTGTACCTGGTGGGTTCATTAATCATTTGTGTGAGATTGAGGGCATCAAGCTTAGATTGTTGGATGGCTGGGGTGTTAAGCATGTTCCAGTTTAGGTCACCTAACAGCACTAGCTTTGAAGATGGGTGGCAATTAATTCACATATGGTGTCCAGGGCACAGCTGGGACAGAGGGTGGTCTGTAGCAAGCGGCAACAGTAAGAGACCTGTCTCTGGAAAGATGGATTTTTTTTATTTAAAGTGTTTTATTTGTTTGGGTACTGACCTGGGTAGTGAGACAGAATTCTGCTGGCTCTCTGCAGTAGATTGCCACACCGCCCCCTTTGGCAGTTCTATCTTGTTGGAAAATGTTATAGTTTGGGATGGAAATTTCAAGGTTTTTGTTGGACTTCCTAAGCCAGGATTCCGACAAGGCTAGAACATCCGGGTTGGCAGAATGTGCTAAAGCAGTGAATAAAACAAGGAGGAGGAGGACGCTTCTAATGTTAACATACATTAAACCTATTACGGTTACAGAAGTCATCAAAAGAGAGCGCCTGGGGAATAGGAGTGGATCTAGGCACTGCAGGGCCTGGGGAATAGGAGTGGATCTAGGCACTGCAGGGCCTGGGGAATAGGAGTGGATCTAGGCACTGCAGGGCCTGGGGAATAGGAGTGGATCTAGGCACTGCAGGGCCTGGGGAATAGGAGTGGATCTAGGCACTGCAGGGCCTGGGGAATGGGAGTGGATCTAGGCACTGCAGGGCCAGTGGAATGGGAGTGATGCTGGGGACTGCAGGGCCTGGGGAATAGGAGTGATGCTGGGGACTGCAGGGCCTGGGGAATAGGAGTGGATCTAGGCACTGCAGGGCCTGGGGAATAGGAGTGGATCTAGGCACTGCAGGGCCTGGGGAATAGGAGTGGATCTAGGCACTGCAGGGCCTGGATTCACCTCTACATCACCAGAGGAACACAGGAGGAGGATAAGAGAACTGGTCGCCTCGTGCGTTCAGAGCAGAGTGTAAAAGGAGCAGGTTTCTGGGCGTGAGAGAATAGATTCAAGGCATAATGAAATAATGAAAACAATAAGAAATAAGAAAGCACTCCCACACCATCACACCTCCTCCTCCTCCATGCTTCACGGTGGGAACCACACATGCGGAGATAATCCGTTCACCTATTCTGCGTCCCACAAAGACACAGAGGTTGGAACCAAAAATCTCACATTTGGACTCATCAGACCAACGGACAGATTTCCACCGGTCTAATGTCCATTGTTTGTGTTTTTTAGCCAATGCAAGTCTCATCTTCATATTTTTGTCCTTTAGTAGTGACTTCTTTGCAGCAAGAGTTGATGTTGAGATGTGTTTGTTGCTTGAACTATGAAGCATTTATTTGGGCTGCAGTTTCAGGGGCTGGTAACTCTAATGAACTTGTCCTCTGAAGCAGAGGTTACTCTGGGTCTTCCTTTCCTGTGGCGTTCCTCTGGTTTGATGAAACCAATATTAAACTATTTGACCTGAATGCCAAGTGTCACGTTTGGAGGAAACCTGGCACCATCCCTACAGTGAAGCATGGTGGTGGCAGCATATTGTTTTTCAGTGGCAGGGACTAGGAGACTAGTCAGGATCGAGGTAAAGATGAATGGAGCAAAGTACAGAGAGATACTTGATGAAAACCTCCTCCAGGGTGCTCAGGACCTCAGGTTGGGGCGAAGGTGTATGTGCGTGTGTGAGTCATTGTGTAAGTGCATGTGTGTGTGTGTGTTTCCATGCGTCAATGTGTTTGTGTAGATTGCTGACTCAAATGGCTAACATCAGACATGCTGTGTTTGTCACACCCTGATCTATGATCCCTGTTCTCTGTCCCTGGTGGTCCTCTATGGTCCCTGGTCTCTGTCCCTAGTGGTCCTCTATGGGCCCTGGTCTCTGTCCCCCGTGGTCCTCTAATGTCCCTTGTGTCTGTCCCTAGTGGTCCTCTATGGTCCCTGGTCTCTGTCCCTAGTGGTCCTCTATGGTCCCTGGTCTCTGTCCCTAGTGGTTCTCTATGGTCCCTGGTCTCTGTCGCTAGTGGTCCTATATGGTCCCTGGTCTCTTTCCCTGGTCGCTGTCCCTTCTGGTCCTCTATGGTCCCTGGTCTCTGTCTCTAGTGGACCTCTATGGTCCCTGGTCTCTGTCCCTGGTCTCTGTTCCTTGTGGTCCTCTATGGTCCCTGGTCTCTGTCCCTGGTCTCTGTCCCTGGTGGTCCTCTATGGCCCTGGTCTCTGTCCCTGGTCTCTGTCCCTGGTGGTCCTCTATGGGCCCTGTTCTCTGTCCCTGGTCTCTGTCCCTAGTGGTCTTCTATGGTCCCTGGTCTCTGTCCCTAGTGGTCCTCTATGGTCCCTGGTCTCTGTCCCTAGTGGTCCTCTATGGTCCCTGGTCTCTGTCCCTGGTCTCTGTCCCTAGTGGCCCTCTATGGGCCCTGGTCTCTGTCCCTCGTCTCTGTCCCTGGTGTCTGTCCCTGGTCTCTGTCCCTAGTGGTCCTCTATGGACCCTGGTCTCTGTCCCTCGTGGTCCTCTATGGGCCCTGGTCTCTGTCCCTTGCGGTCCTCCATGGTCCCTTGTCTCTGTCCCTCGTGGTCCTCTATGGTCCCTGGTATCTGTCCTGGTCTCTGTCCCATCCCTAGTGGTCCTCCATAGGCCCTGGTCTCTGTCCCTGGTCTCTGTCCCTCGTGGTCCTCTATGGGCCCTGGTATCTGTCCCTGTCCCTCGTGGTCCTCTATGGGCCCTGGTCTCTGTCCCTCGTGGTCCTCTAATGTCCCTTGTGTCTGTCCCTAGTGGTCCTCTATGGTCCCTGGTCTCTGTCCCTAGTGGTCCTCTATGGTCCCTGGTCTCTGTCCCTGGTGGTCCTATGTGGACCCTGGTCTCTGTCCCTCGTGGTCCTCTATGGGCCCTGGTATCTGTCCCTGTCCCTCGTGGTCCTCTATGGGCCCTGGTCTCTGTCCCTCGTGGTCCTCTAATGTCCCTTGTGTCTGTCCCTAGTGGTCCTCTATGGTCCCTGGTCTCTGTCCCTAGTGGTCCTCTATGGTCCCTGGTCTCTGTCCCTGGTGGTCCTCTGTGGACCCTGGTCTCTGTCCCTCGTGGTCCTCTATGGGCCCTGGTATCTGTCTCTGTCCCTCGTGGTCCTCTATGGGCCCTGGTCTCTGTCCCTCGTGGTCCTCTAATGTCCCTTGTGTCTGTCCCTAGTGGTCCTCTATGGTCCCTGGTCTCTGTCCCTAGTGGTCCTCTATGGTCCCTGGTCTCTGTTCCTAGTGGTCCTCTATGGTCCCTGATCTCTGTCCATAGTGGTCCTCTATGGTCCCTGTTCTCTGTTCCTGGTCTCTGACCCTAGTGGTCTTCTATGGTCCCTGGTCTCTGTCCCTGGTGGTCCTCTGTGGACCCTGGTCTCTGTCCCTGGTCGCTGTCCCTAATGGTCCTCTATGGTCCCTGGTCTCTGCCCCTGATCTCGGTCTCTTGTGGTCCTCTATGGTCCCTTGTCTCTGTCCCTGGTGATCCTCTATGGTCTCTGTCCCTAGTGGTCCTCTATGGGCCCTGGTCTCTGTCCCTAGTGGTCCTCTATGGTCCCTGGTCTCCGATCCTGGTCTCTGTCCCTAGTGATCCTCTATGGTCCCTGGTCTCTGTCCCTGGTCTCTGTCCCTAGTGGTCCTCTATGGGCCCTGGTCTCTGTCCCTAGTGGTCCTCTATGGTCTCTGTCCCTAGTGGTCCTCTATGGTCCCTGGTCTCTGCCCCTGATCTCGGTCTCTTGTGGTCCTCTATGGTCCCTTGTCTCTGTTCCTAGTGATCCTCTATGGTCTCTGTCCCTAGTGGTCCTCTATGGTCCCTGGTCTCTGATCCTGGTTTCTGTCCCTAGTGGTCCTCTATGGTCCCTGGTCTCTGTCCCTAATGGTCCGCTATGGGCCCTGGTCTCTGTCCCTGGTCTCTGTCCCTAGTGGTCCTCTATGGGCCCTGGTCGAAAGGGTCTGTAGTGATGATCTGTAGTGAGGGACTGTTGTGAGGGTCTGTTGCGAGGGTCTTACTGATGGCCTATAGTGAGGATCATAAGTGATGGTTTGTTGTGAGGGTCTGTAGTGATGGTTTGTTGTGAGGGTCTGTAGTGATGGTCTGTAGTGATAGTTTGTTTTGCGTGTCTGTTGTGATGGTCTGTAGTGAGGGTTTGTAGTGATGGTCTGTAGTGAGGGTTTGTAGTGATGGTCTGTAGTGATGGTCTGTAGTGATGGTTTGTAATGATGGTCTGTAATGATGGTCTGTAGTGATGGTTTGTAGTGATCGGTTGCGAGGGTCTGTAGTGATGGTCTGTAGTGAGGGTTTGTAGGGATGGTCTGTAGTGAGGGTTTGTAGTGATGGTCTGTAGTGATGGTCTGTAGTGATGGTCTGTTGTGAGGGTTTGTTATGATGATGGTCTGTAGTGATGGTCTGTAGTGAGGGTTTGTAGTGATGGTCTGTAGTGATGGTCTGTAGTGATGGTTTGTAGTGATGGTCTGTAGTGATGGTCTGTAGTGAGGGTTTGTAGTGATGGTCTGTAGTGATGGTCTGTAGTGAGGGTTTTGTAGTGATGGTCTGTAGTGATGGTCTGTAGTGAGGGTTTGTAGTGATGGTCTGTAGTGATGGTCTGTAGTGATGGTCTTTAGTGATGGCTTATTGTTATGAATCATATTTCGAGACCAGGGCCCGGCATCTTAAGACTAAATTCATTGTTTGAACCTTCGTAGGAGCATCGTTAAATCCACTTCCTAAAACCAACTGGTTAAATCATTGCACTTGAAACCACTCATAATATGACGCCTGCCAACAACACCTCACTAGAACTGCCCTAGCCAGACTATACCAACAACACCTCACTAGAACTGCCCTAGCCAGACAGTACCAACAACACCTCACTAGAACTGCCCTAGCCAGACAGTACCAACAACACCTCACTAGAACTGCCCTAGCCAGACTATACCAACAACACCTCACTAGAACTGCCCTAGCCAGACTATACCAACAACACCTCACTAGAACTGCCCTAGCCAGACTATACCAACAACACCTCACTAGAACTGCCCTAGCCAGACTATACCAACAACACCTCACTAGAACTGCCCTAGCCAGACTATACCAACAACACCTCACTAGAACTGCCCTAGCCAGACTATACCAACAACACCTCACTAGAACTGCCCTAGCCAGACTATACCAACAACACCTCACTAGAAAGCCAGACTATACCAACAACACCTCACTAGAAAGCCAGACTATACCAACAACACCTCACTAGAACTGCCCTAGCCAGACTATACCAACAACACCTCACTAGAACTGCCCTAGCCAGACTATACCAACAACACCTCACTAGAACTGCCCTAGCCAGACTATACCAACGACACCTCACTAGAACTGCCCTAGCCAGACTATACCAACGACACCTCACTAGAACTGCCCTAGCCAGACTATACCAACGACACCTCACTAGAACTGCCCTAGCCAGACTATACCAACGACACCTCACTAGAACTGCCCTAGCCAGACTATACCAACAACACCTCACTAGAACTGCCCTAGCCAGACTATACCAACAACACCTCACTAGAACTGCCCTAGCCAGACTATACCAACGACACCTCACTAGAACTGCCCTAGCCAGACTATACCAACGACACCTCACTAGAACTGCCCTAGCCAGACTATACCAACGACACCTCACTAGAACTGCCCTAGCCAGACTATACCAACAACACCTCACTAGAACTGCCCTAGCCAGACTATACCAACAACACCTCACTAGAACTGCCCTAGCCAGACTATACCAACAACACCTCACTAGAACTGCCCTAGCCAGACAGTACCAACAACACCTCACTAGAACTGCCCTAGCCAGACTACACCAACAACACCTCACTAGAACTGCCCTAGCCAGACAGTACCAACAACACCTCACTAGAACTGCCCTAGCCAGACCACTAGTAGAACAGATAAGTGCTTCTTTTTTTGCCATTCTGTGTCACTTTATACAGATCTCTGCTAAACATAGAATTAAATTAAAATAGAGATGACTGCATTAAAAGGTAAACAGCCTACCTATAGAATATCGGTCTCTATATTTTTATATGCAGTACATTCATGTTCATTCAATTTAGTTGATTTTCTTTCTATTTGGCTGCTGTCAAATGTTTGCCTCAATGTATTTATTTATTTAACTATTATATTTATCCATCATCTTGATATAGTGCATTATTGCATTAGAATAAGCCTCCTTAATATTTGTAACTATGGGTAATATCTCTCTAGGATCTGATCTCTCATCAGTATTGTGGAATAATTGTAATGTTAAGGTCAGATTTGATTGGAGAAAGCTGAGCCGAGATCATCACTGCTTTTCTTCCCTATCAGTATCGGCACTATGCCTCAACGACGCACTTAATGAACGTTCTCTCTGCGTGGTGTTTTAGAGTCATTCTCTGCGTGGTGTTTTAGAGTCATTCTCTGCGTGGTGTTTTAGAGTCATTCTCTGCGTGGTGTTTTAGAATCATTCTCTGCATGGTGTTTTCAAAACATTCTCTCTGCGTGGTGTTTTAGAATCATTCTCTCTGCGTGGTGTTTTAGAATCATTCTCTCTGCGTGGTGTTTTAGAATCATTCTCTGCGTGGTGTTTTAGAATCATTCTCTCTGCGTGGTGTTTTAGAATCATTCTCTGCGTGGTGTTTTCAAAACATTCTCTCTGCGTGGTGTTTTAGAATCATTCTCTCTGCGTGGTGTTTTAGAATCATTCTCTCTGCGTGGTGTTTTAGAATCATTCTCTGCGTGGTGTTTTAGAATCATTCTCTCTGCGTGGTGTTTTAGAATCATTCTCTGCGTGGTGTTTTAGAATCATTCTCTCTGCGTGGTGTTTTAGAATCATTCTCTCTGCGTGGTTTTTTAGAATCATTCTCTCTGCGTGGTGTTTTAGAATCATTCTCTCTGCGTGGTGTTTTAGAATCATTCTCTCTGCGTGGTGTTTTAGAATCATTCTCTCTGCGTGGTGTTTTAGAATCATTCTCTCTGCGTGGTGTTTTAGAATCATTCTCTCTGCGTGGTGTTTTAGAATCATTCTCTCTGCGTGGTGTTTTAGAATCATTCTCTCTGCGTGGTGTTTTAGAATCATTCTCTCTGCGTGGTGTTTTAGAATCATTCTCTCTGCGTGGTGTTTTAGAATCATTCTCTGCGTGGTGTTTTATAAACATTCTCTCTGCGTGGTGTTTTAGAATCATTCTCTGCGTGGTGTTTTAGAATCATTCTCTGCGTGGTGTTTTAGAATCATTCTCTGTGTGGTGTTTTAGAATCATTCTCTCTGCGTGGTGTTTTAGAATCATTCTCTCTGCGTGGTGTTTTAGAATCATTCTCTCTGCGTGGTGTTTTAGAATCATTCTCTCTGCGTGGTGTTTTAGAATCATTCTCTCTGCGTGGTGTTTTAGAATCATTCTCTCTGCGTGGTGTTTTAGAATCATTCTCTCTGCGTGGTGTTTTAGAATCATTCTCTCTGCGTGGTGTTTTAGAATCATTCTCTGCGTGGTGTTTTAGAATCATTTCTCTGCGTGGTGTTTTAGAATCATTCTCTGCGTGGTGTTTTAGAATCATTCTCTCTGCGTGGTGTTTTAGAATCATTCTCTGAGTGGTGTTTTAGAATAATTCTCTGCGTGGTGTTTTAGAATTCTCTGCGTGGTGTTTTAGAATCATTCTCTCTGCGTGGTGTTTTAGAATCATTCTCTCTGCGTGGTGTTTTAGAATCATTCTCTCTGCGTGGTGTTTTAGAATCATTCTCTCTGCGTGGTGTTTTAGAATCATTCTCTCTGCGTGGTGTTTTAGAATCATTCTCTCTGCGTGGTGTTTTAGAATCATTCTCTCTGCGTGGTGTTTTAGAATCATTCTCTGCGTGGTGTTTTAGAATCATTCTCTCTGCGTGGTGTTTTAGAATCATTCTCTGCATGGTGTTTTAGAATCATTCTCTGCGTGGTGTTTTAGAATCATTCTCTCTGCGTGGTGTTTTAGAATCATTCTCTCTGCGTGGTGTTTTAGAATCATTCTCTGCGTGGTGTTTTTAGAATCATTCTCTCTGCGTGGTGTTTAAGAATCATTCTCTCTGCGTGGTTTTAGAATCATTCTCTGCGTGGTGTTTTAGAATCATTCTCTCTGCGTGGTGTTTTAGAATCATTCTCTGCGTGGTGTTTTAGACTCATTCTCTGCGTGGTGTTTTAGAATCATTCTCTGCGTGGTGTTTTAGAATCATTCTCTCTGCGTGGTGTTTTAGAATCATTCTCTCTGCGTGGTGTTTTAGAATCATTCTCTCTGCGTGGTGTTTTAGAATCATTCTCTGCGTGGTGTTTTAGAATCATTCTCTCTGCGTGGTTTTTTAGAATCATTCTCTCTGCGTGGTGTTTTAGAATCATTCTCTGCGTGGTGTTTTAGAATCATTCTCTCTGCGTGGTTTTTTAGAATCATTCTCTCTGCGTGGTGTTTTAGAATCATTCTCTCTGCGTGGTGTTTTAGAATCATTCTCTCTGCGTGGTGTTTTAGAATCATTCTCTGCGTGGTGTTTTAGAATCATTCTCTGCGTGGTGTTTTAGAATCATTCTCTGCGTGGTGTTTTAGAATCATTTCTCTGCGTGGTGTTTTAGAATCATTCTCTCTGCGTGGTGTTTTAGAATCATTCTCTCTGCGTGGTGTTTTAGAATCATTCTCTCTGCGTGGTGTTTTAGAATCATTCTCTGCGTGGTGTTTTAGAATCATTCTCTGCGTGGTGTTTTAGAATCATTCTCTGCGTGGTGTTTTAGAATCATTCTCTCTGCGTGGTGTTTTAGAATCATTCTCTCTGCGTGGTGTTTTAGAATCATTCTCTCTGCGTGGTGTTTTAGAATCATTCTCTCTGCGTGGTGTTTTAGAATCATTGTTTTAGAATCTCTGCTTGGTGTTTTAGAATCATTCTCTCTGCGTGGTGTTTTAGAATCATTCTCTGCGTGGTGTTTTAGAATCATTCTCTCTGCGTGGTGTTTTAGAAACATTCTCTGCGTGGTGTTTTAGAATCATTCTCTCTGCGTGGTGTTTTAGAATCATTCTCTGCGTGGTGTTTTAGAATCATTCTCTCTGCGTGGTGTTTTAGAATCATTCTCTCTGCGTGGTGTTTTAGAATCATTCTCTGCGTGGTGTTTTAGAATCATTCTCTGCGTGGTGTTTTAGAATCATTCTCTCTGCGTGGTTTTTTAGAATCATTCTCTCTGCCTGGTGTTTTAGAATCATTCTCTCTGCGTGGTGTTTTAGAATCATTCTCTCTGCGTGGTGTTTTAGAATCATTCTCTCTGCGTGGTGTTTTAGAATCATTCTCTCTGCGTGGTGTTTTAGAATCATTCTCTCTGCGTGGTGTTTTAGAATCATTCTCTCTGCGTGGTGTTTTAGAATCATTCTCTCTGCGTGGTGTTTTAGAATCATTCTCTGCGTGGTGTTTTATAAACATTCTCTCTGCGTGGTGTTTTAGAATCATTCTCTGAGTGGTGTTTTAGAATCATTCTCTGCGTGGTGTTTTAGAATCATTCTCTGCGTGGTGTTTTAGAATCATTCTCTCTGCGTGGTGTTTTAGAATCATTCTCTCTGCGTGGTGTTTTAGAATCATTCTCTCTGCGTGGTGTTTTAGAATCATTCTCTCTGCGTGGTGTTTTAGAATCATTCTCTCTGCGTGGTGTTTTAGAATCATTCTCTCTGCGTGGTGTTTTAGAATCATTCTCTCTGCGTGGTGTTTTAGAATCATTCTCTGCGTGGTGTTTTAGAATCATTCTCTCTCCGTGGTGTTTTAGAATCATTCTCTGCATGGTGTTTTAGAATCATTCTCTGCGTGGTGTTTTAGAATCATTCTCTCTGCGTGGTGTTTTAGAATCATTCTCTGCGTGGTGTTTTAGAATCATTCTCTGCGTGGTGTTTTAGAATCATTCTCTGCGTGGTGTTTTAGAATCATTCTCTGCGTGGTGTTTTAGAATCATTCTCTCTCCGTGGTGTTTTAGAATCATTCTCTGCGTGGTGTTTTAGAATCATTCTCTCTGCGTGGTGTTTTAGAATCATTCTCTCTCCGTGGTGTTTTAGAATCATTCTCTGCATGGTGTTTTAGAATCATTCTCTGCGTGGTGTTTTAGAATCATTCTCTCTGCGTGGTGTTTTAGAATCATTCTCTGCGTGGTGTTTTAGACTCATTCTCTGTGTGGTGTTTTAGAATCATTCTCTGCGTGGTGTTTTAGAATCATTCTCTCTGCGTGGTGTTTTAGAATCATTCTCTCTGCGTGGTGTTTTAGAATCATTCTCTCTGCGTGGTGTTTTAGAATCATTCTCTGCGTGGTGTTTTAGAATCATTCTCTCTGCGTGGTGTTTTAGAATCATTCTCTCTGCGTGGTGTTTTAGAATCATTCTCTCTGCGTGGTGTTTTAGAATCATTCTCTCTGCGTGGTGTTTTAGAATCATTCTCTCTGCGTGGTGTTTTAGAATCATTCTCTCTGCGTGGTGTTTTAGAATCATTCTCTCTGCGTGGTGTTTTAGAATCATTCTCTCTGCGTGGTGTTTTAGAATCATTCTCTGCGTGGTGTTTTAGAATCATTCTCTGCGTGGTGTTTTAGAATCATTCTCTCTGCGTGGTGTTTTAGAATCATTCTCTCTGCGTGGTGTTTTAGAATCATTCTCTCTGCGTGGTGTTTTAGAATCATTCTCTCTGCGTGGTGTTTTAGAATCATTCTCTCTGCGTGGTGTTTTAGAATCATTCTCTCTGCGTGGTGTTTTAGAATCATTCTCTGCGTGGTGTTTTACAATCATTCTCTGCGTGGTGTTTTAGAATCATTCTCTGCGTGGTGTTTTAGAATCATTCTCTCTGCGTGGTGTTTTAGAATCATTCTCTCTGCGTGGTGTATTAGAATCATTCTCTCTGCGTGGTGTTTTAGAATCATTCTCTCTGCGTGGTGTTTTAGAATCATTCTCTCTGCTTGGTGTTTTAGAATCATTCTCTCTGCGTGGTGTTTTAGAATCATTCTCTGCGTGGTGTTTTAGAATCATTCTCTCTGCGTGGTGTTTTAGAAACATTCTCTGCGTGGTGTTTTAGAATCATTCTCTCTGCGTGGTTTTTTAGAATCATTCTCTCTGCGTGGTGTTTTAGAATCATTCTCTCTGCGTGTTGTTTTAGAATCATTCTCTCTGCGTGGTGTTTTAGAATCATTCTCTCTGCGTGGTGTTTTAGAATCATTCTCTCTGCGTGGTGTTTTAGAATCATTCTCTCTGCGTGGTGTTTTAGAATCATTCTCTCTGCGTGGTGTTTTAGAATCATTCTCTGCGTGGTGTTTTAGAATCATTCTCTGCGTGGTGTTTTAGAATCATTCTCTCTGCGTGGTGTTTTAGAATCATTCTCTCTGCGTGGTGTTTTAGAATCATTCTCTCTGCGTGGTGTTTTAGAATCATTCTCTCTGCGTGGTGTTTTAGAATCATTCTCTCTGCGTGGTGTTTTAGAATCATTCTCTCTGCGTGGTGTTTTAGAATCATTCTCTCTGCGTGGTGTTTTAGAATCATTCTCTGCGTGGTGTTTTAGAATCATTCTCTCTCCGTGGTGTTTTAGAATCATTCTCTGCATGGTGTTTTAGAATCATTCTCTGCGTGGTGTTTTAGAATCATTCTCTGCGTGGTGTTTTAGAATCATTCTCTCTGCGTGGTGTTTTAGAATCATTCTCTGCGTGGTGTTTTTAGAATCATTCTCTCTGCGTGGTGTTTAAGAATCATTCTCTCTGCGTGGTGTTTTAGAATCATTCTCTGCGTGGTGTTTTAGAATCATTCTCTCTCCGTGGTGTTTTAGAATCATTCTCTGCATGGTGTTTTAGAATCATTCTCTGCGTGGTGTTTTAGAATCATTCTCTCTGCGTGGTGTTTTAGAATCATTCTCTGCGTGGTGTTTTAGACTCATTCTCTGCGTGGTGTTTTAGAATCATTCTCTGCGTGGTGTTTTAGAATCATTCTCTCTGCGTGGTGTTTTAGAATCATTCTCTCTGCGTGGTGTTTTAGAATCATTCTCTCTGCGTGGTGTTTTAGAATCATTCTCTGCGTGGTGTTTTAGAATCATTCTCTCTGCGTGGTTTTTTAGAATCATTCTCTCTGCGTGGTGTTTTAGAATCATTCTCTGCGTGGTGTTTTAGAATCATTCTCTCTGCGTGGTGTTTTAGAATCATTCTCTCTGCGTGGTGTTTTAGAATCATTCTCTCTGCGTGGTGTTTTAGAATCATTCTCTCTGCGTGGTGTTTTAGAATCATTCTCTCTGCGTGGTGTTTTAGAATCATTCTCTCTGCGTGGTGTTTTAGAATCATTCTCTCTGCGTGGTGTTTTAGAATCATTCTCTGCGTGGTGTTTTAGAATCATTCTCTCTCCGTGGTGTTTTAGAATCATTCTCTGCATGGTGTTTTAGAATCATTCTCTGCGTGGTGTTTTAGAATCATTCTCTCTGCGTGGTGTTTTAGAATCATTCTCTCTGCGTGGTGTTTTAGAATCATTCTCTGCGTGGTGTTTTTAGAATCATTCTCTCTGCGTGGTGTTTAAGAATCATTCTCTCTGCGTGGTGTTTTAGAATCATTCTCTGCGTGGTGTTTTAGAATCATTCTCTCTCCGTGGTGTTTTAGAATCATTCTCTGCATGGTGTTTTAGAATCATTCTCTGCGTGGTGTTTTAGAATCATTCTCTCTGCGTGGTGTTTTAGAATCATTCTCTGCGTGGTGTTTTAGACTCATTCTCTGCGTGGTGTTTTAGAATCATTCTCTGCGTGGTGTTTTAGAATCATTCTCTGCGTGGTGTTTTAGAATCATTCTCATTCTCTGCGTGGTGTTTTAGAATCATTCTCTCTGCGTGGTGTTTTAGAATCATTCTCTGCGTGGTGTTTTAGAATCATTCTCTGCGTGGTGTTTTAGAATCATTCTCTCTGCGTGGTGTTTTAGAATCATTCTCTCTGCGTGGTGTTTTAGAATCATTCTCTCTGCGTGGTGTTTTAGAATCATTCTCTCTGCGTGGTGTTTTAGAATCATTCTCTCTGCGTGGTGTTTTAGAATCATTCTCTCTGCGTGGTGTTTTAGAATCATTCTCTCTGCGTGGTGTTTTAGAATCATTCTCTGCGTGGTGTTTTAGAATCATTCTCTGCGTGGTGTTTTAGAATCATTCTCTCTGCGTGGTGTTTTAGAATCATTCTCTCTGCGTGGTGTTTTAGAATCATTCTCTCTGCGTGGTGTTTTAGAATCATTCTCTCTGCGTGGTGTTTTAGAATCATTCTCTCTGCGTGGTGTTTTAGAATCATTCTCTCTGCGTGGTGTTTTACAATCATTCTCTGCGTGGTGTTTTACAATCATTCTCTGCGTGGTGTTTTAGAATCATTCTCTGCGTGGTGTTTTAGAATCATTCTCTCTGCGTGGTGTTTTAGAATCATTCTCTCTGCGTGGTGTATTAGAATCATTCTCTCTGCGTGGTGTTTTAGAATCATTCTCTCTGCGTGGTGTTTTAGAATCATTCTCTCTGCTTGGTGTTTTAGAATCATTCTCTCTGCGTGGTGTTTTAGAATCATTCTCTGCGTGGTGTTTTAGAATCATTCTCTCTGCGTGGTGTTTTAGAAACATTCTCTGCGTGGTGTTTTAGAATCATTCTCTCTGCGTGGTGTTTTAGAATCATTCTCTGCGTGGTGTTTTAGAATCATTCTCTCTGCGTGGTGTTTTAGAATCATTCTCTCTGCGTGGTGTTTTAGAATCATTCTCTGCGTGGTGTTTTAGAATCATTCTCTGCGTGGTGTTTTAGAATCATTCTCTGCGTGGTGTTTTAGAATCATTCTCTCTGCGTGGTTTTTTAGAATCATTCTCTCTGCGTGGTGTTTTAGAATCATTCTCTCTGCGTGGTGTTTTAGAATCATTCTCTCTGCGTGGTGTTTTAGAATCATTCTCTCTGCGTGGTGTTTTAGAATCATTCTCTCTGCGTGGTGTTTTAGAATCATTCTCTCTGCGTGGTGTTTTAGAATCATTCTCTCTGCGTGGTGTTTTAGAATCATTTCTCTGCGTGGTGTTTTAGAATCATTCTCTGCGTGGTGTTTTAGAATCATTTCTCTGCGTGGTGTTTTAGAATCATTCTCTCTGCGTGGTGTTTTAGAATCATTCTCTCTGCGTGGTGTTTTAGAATCATTCTCTCTGCGTGGTGTTTTAGAATCATTCTCTCTGCGTGGTGTTTTAGAATCATTCTCTCTGCGTGGTGTTTTAGAATCATTCTCTCTGCGTGGTGTTTTAGAATCATTCTCTCTGCGTGGTGTTTTAGAATCATTCTCTGCGTGGTGTTTTAGAATCATTCTCTCTGCGTGGTGTTTTAGAAACATTCTCTGCGTGGTGTTTTAGAATCATTCTCTCTGCGTGGTGTTTTAGAATCATTCTCTGCGTGGTGTTTTAGAATCATTCTCTCTGCGTGGTGTTTTAGAATCATTCTCTCTGCGTGGTGTTTTAGAATCATTCTCTGCGTGGTGTTTTAGAATCATTCTCTGCGTGGTGTTTTAGAATCATTCTCTGCGTGGTGTTTTAGAATCATTCTCTCTGCGTGGTTTTTTAGAATCATTCTCTCTGCGTGGTGTTTTAGAATCATTTTCTCTGCGTGGTGTTTTAGAATCATTCTCTCTGCGTGGTGTTTTAGAATCATTCTCTCTGCGTGGTGTTTTAGAATCATTCTCTCTGCGTGGTGTTTTAGAATCATTCTCTCTGCGTGGTGTTTTAGAATCATTCTCTCTGCGTGGTGTTTTAGAATCATTCTCTCTGCGTGGTGTTTTAGAATCATTCTCTGCGTGGTGTTTTAGAATCATTCTCTGCGTGGTGTTTTAGAATCATTCTCTCTGCGTGGTGTTTTAGAATCATTCTCTGCGTGGTGTTTTAGAATCATTCTCTCTGCGTGGTGTTTTAGAATCATTCTCTCTGCGTGGTGTTTTAGAATCATTCTCTCTGCGTGGTGTTTTAGAATCATTCTCTGCGTGGTGTTTTAGAATCATTCTCTGCGTGGTGTTTTGGAATCATTCTCTCTGCGTGGTGTTTTAGAATCATTCTCTCTGCGTGGTGTTTTAGAATCATTCTCTCTGCGTGGTGTTTTAGAATCATTCTCTCTGCGTGGTGTTTTACAATCATTCTCTGCGTGGTGTTTTAGAATCATTCTCTGCGTGGTGTTTTAGAATCATTCTCTCTGCGTGGTGTTTTAGAATCATTCTCTGCGTGGTGTTTTAGAATCATTCTCTCTGCGTGGTGTTTTAGAATCATTCTCTCTGCGTGGTGTATTAGAATCATTCTCTCTGCGTGGTGTTTTAGAATCATTCTCTCTGCGTGGTGTTTTAGAATCATTTCTCTGCGTGGTGTTTTAGAATCATTCTCTCTGCGTGGTGTTTTAGAATCATTCTCTCTGCGTGGTGTTTTAGAATCATTCTCTCTGCGTGGTGTTTTAGAATCATTCTCTCTGCGTGGTGTTTTAGAATCATTCTCTGCGTGGTGTTTTAGAATCATTCTCTCTGCGTGGTGTTTTAGAAACATTCTCTGCGTGGTGTTTTAGAATCATTCTCTCTGCGTGGTGTTTTAGAATCATTCTCTCTGCGTGGTGTTTTAGAATCATTCTCTGCGTGGTGTTTTAGAATCATTCTCTCTGCGTGGTGTTTTAGAATCATTCTCTCTGCGTGGTGTTTTAGAATCATTCTCTGCGTGGTGTTTTAGAATCATTCTCTGCGTGGTGTTTTAGAATCAT
The DNA here is from genome assembly GCF_036934945.1 of Oncorhynchus masou masou. Classification (NCBI taxonomy): domain Eukaryota; kingdom Metazoa; phylum Chordata; class Actinopteri; order Salmoniformes; family Salmonidae; genus Oncorhynchus; species Oncorhynchus masou. The sequence goes on from NC_088223.1 coordinate 96,900,904, forward strand.
TCTCTGCGTGGTGTTTTAGAATCTTTCTCTGCGTGGTGTTTTAGAATCATTCTCTGCGTGGTGTTTTAGAATCATTCTCTGCGTGGTGTTTTAGAATCATTCTCTCTGCGTGGTGTTTTAGAATCATTCTCTCTGCGTGGTGTTGTAGGAATGATGAATTGTTAAAACACTCAATTGCTATCGGGAATCTGGGCCCAGGTATGTAGTGATGAATCATGGACGAATGTGGTGCATGTGAATCTGTCCATTAAATCTCTCTGTCTCTCTCTCTCTTTCTCGGTCTCTCTCTGTCTCTCTCTCTCTCTTTCTCTCTCTGTCTCTCTCTCTCGGTCTCTCTCTGTCTCTCTCTCTCGGTCTCTCTCTGTCTCTCTCTCTTGGTCTCTTGCTGTCTCTCTCTCTTTCTCTCTCTGTCTCTCTCTCTCTCTCTCTCTCTCTGTCTCTCTCTGTCTGTCTCTCTGTCTGTTTCTCTCTCTCTCTCTGTCTCTCTCTCTTTCTCTCTCTGTCTCTCTCTCTCTCTCTCTCTCTCTCTCTGTCTCTCTCTGTCTGTCTCTCTGTCTGTTTCTCTCTCTCTCTCTCTCTCTCTGTCTCTCTCTCTACATTTGAACAGCATCATTTTCACCCTGCTCTCAGAGAAACAATGCCTTTCAATAATTTATGCAGATGACCAAATTAGCTCAGTGTTGTTGATGAGGAGAGGGGAGTGATGTGGTAAATCTAACGTTTAGATTAAGGGAGAGAGATGGGCGGAGAGAGAAAGAGAGTGTGTGTGCATGCGTCCATCAATCCGTGTGTCAGATGAGGTTGTAGGATAATGTGGTCAGTGTGATCGAGGTGTTGTTGTTGGTACTGTCTGGCTAGGGCAGTTCTAGTGAGGTGTTGTTGGTATAGTCTGGCTAGGGCAGTTCTAGTGAGGTGTTGTTGGTACTGCCTGGCTAGGGCAGTTCTAGTGAGGTGTTGTTGGTATAGTCTGGCTAGGGCAGTTCTAGTGAGGTGTTGTTGGTGTAGTCTGGCTAGGGCAGTTCTAGTGAGGTGTTGTTGGTGTAGTCTGGCTAGGGCAGTTCTAGTGAGGTGTTGTTGGTATAGTCTGGCTAGGGCAGTTCTAGTGAGGTGTTGTTGGTACTGTCTGGCTAGAGCAGTTCTAGTGAGGTGTTGTTGGTACTGTCTGGCTAGGGCAGTTCAAGTGAGGTGTTGTTGGTGTAGTCTGGCTAGGGCAGTTCTAGTGAGGTGTCGTTGGTATAGTCTGGCTAGGGCAGTTCTAGTGAGGTGTTGTTGGTATAGTCTGGCTAGGGCAGTTCTAGTGAGGTGTTGTTGGTACTGTCTGGCTAGGGCAGTTCTAGTGAGGTGTTGTTGGTACTGTCTGGCTAGGGCAGTTCTAGTGAGGTGTTGTTGGTGTAGTCTGGCTAGGGCAGTTCTAGTGAGGTGTTGTTGGTATAGTCTGGCTAGGGCAGTTCTAGTGAGGTGTTGTTGGTATAGTCTGGCTAGGGCAGTTCTAGTGAGGTGTTGTTGGTACTGTCTGGCTAGGGCAGTTCTAGTGAGGTGTTGTTGGTACTGTCTGGCTAGGGCAGTTCAAGTGAGGTGTTGTTGGTGTAGTGGCTTCCTTTTGTCTTTACCATAGCCACTGCCCAAGCCTGAAGCGGGGTTGTTTGGTACGCATACAGTCCACACTCAAGGTTTCCCAATCGGCCAAACATTCGATGACATCCAGGGATATGGTGCAACAAAAATGTTTATTCTTCTTATATCTAACAAATAAATTATTCTCCAATCAACTTAAAGCAGAGAATACTTGATATGGAAAATACATATTATGACATGTCTGTATGTATGTATGTATGTATGTATGTATGTATGTATGTATGTATGTATGTATGTATGGTCAAAAAACTATACCGCTCCCGCATCTAGCAAGGACTCCCCCTCCCGAAGGCCCAACTTCCTGCCTTTATCCTAACACACTTACCACATTACAATGAATAGGCAAGAGGGGGGGCCAAAAACTGAGTTACACTAACAACAAATGAATATATCTCAAATCAGGTAAATATAAATCATAATGGTACGTACCTAACTATTTCATCATTTACATTAATATTTAATATATTTACACAAATATACATGGAGCTCCATATGGTCAGTCTTTTACGCAAATATGTCCAAATCGGCTCTAACATACCGACCCCTAATTGTTGACTGCCTGAATGCACAACAATTACTTAATATTCAGACATAGAGCCAATACACAAAACATTATATATCAGAGCACTATTACAGTTCATAGCTATATACAAATATACAAGGTGCCATATAGAAAAATAGTCCATAGATCTCAGTCTGAGTTGAAGTGTAAAGGTGTTCAACTTCCAAAAATGTCAAGAGTTTGATGTCCAAAAATGTATGACATCAAAGAATGTAAGAGTACGACATCAACGAATCAGAGGTGCATGTGATTCTAAGATGGAGCACTATGTGTGTGTGTGTGTTTCACTCAGTCGCCTCAAGGAGCAGACAGAGTTTATTGATAGGTCTCTGTAAGATATTGGTCTTAGTCTTAACCATGACGCTCCGGACAAGACCTTTGGCCCCTGGCAAGGCCTCCACCACACGCCCCATTAGCCAGGAGTTCCTTGGGGCGGTGTCATCGACGATGACCACGAGGTCACCAGGACTGAAGTTTCTCTTAGTTTTGTTCCACTTGTTCCGCTCCTGCATAAGTGGAAGATACTCCCTGATCCATCTCTTCCAGAAGAGGTCAGTGATATATTGTACTTGCTTCCATCTCCTTCGTGTGTATAGGTCGCTTCTCTGGAATAGTCCTGGTGGCAGGACTGGCTTAGCTTTCAGATGAAGCAGATGGTTCGGAGTCAGGGGTTCTAGATCATCAGGGTCATTTGTTACAGTAGTGATTGGTCTGTCATTCATAATCGCCTCAACTTCACACAAGGCGGTCTGCAAAGCCTCATCATCCAGTACTTGTTCTTTAAGGACTGAATAGAGGATCTTTTTCACCAGTCGGATCAACCTCTCCCATACCCCCCCATGGTGGGCTCCAGAGGGAGGGTTGAATGACCATGTCACTCCTTCCTTCAGTAATTCATTTTGAATCTTGCTGTGATCCAGCTCTTTCATAGCTTCCCCTAGCTCTCTGTGTGTTCCAACAAAGTTGGTGCCATTGTCTGTTCTGATACTTGTTACTGGGCCCCTTCGACAGATGAACCTGCGCAGGGCATTGATGCAGGAATCAGTATCCAGATAACTAGCAACTTCTAGATGGACAGCTCGACTCACAAGGCAAGTAAAGATCACACCATACCGCTTCACATGAACGCGGCCTCGCTTCACCTCTATGGGGCCGAAGTAATCTATGCCCACATGGGTGAAAGGCGGCAAATCAGGTGACACCCGATCTTGTGGAAGGTCGGCCATCTTCTGTTCTCCAGCTCTAGCTTGCATCCGCCTGCAAAAGACACAGCTCTTAAGGATCTTCCTTGCTAAAGAGTTGGCACAGGGTATCCAATATCGCTGGCGAAGTCTAGAAAGCATGTGACCTCTCCCAGAGTGGCCAACCTGCTCATGGATATGGAGTAAGATCAGTCTAGAGATGTAGGAGTCTTTTGGAAGGATCATAGGATTCTTTAGTTCCGTAGGCATAGCAGCTTTGCTTAACCTTCCTCCTACTCTCAGAGTGCCATTGTCAACAATTGGATCAAGCTTACAGATTGAGCCACTTCTCTTGGCACATTGTTTTCCTTTCACAACTAGTGCAATTTCTTGTTTAAAGTGCTGTCGTTGTTCAAATTGGATGATGACCTTTTCTGCTTCATCTAGGTCATCCACAGACAGACTTTCTTTTCCAAACGTCAGTTTGAACATGTCAATTTGTTCCTTCAGTGAGTTTGTCAGACTCTGATCTGGATCAGTTTGAGAGAGAATTTTCCTTTTCTGGCCTAACTGTAGAAGACGTTTCTTCAGTTTCAGCATCCAGGCAACTGCTTTCTTCAAGCTGTTCCATGTTGAATAGTCCTCAATCAGTTTGCTGGTTGGACTCTTTTCTTCCACACTTGTACTGTTTACGATTACGTCTTCCCTCACCTCTGGATCATCCGGAGGGATGGAGTTAAGCTCCTCGGGGACTTTCAGCCATTGAGTTTCTGGTTTCTCCAGGAATTCTGGTCCATTGCGCCATCTCTTTGAGTTCAGGAACATTTCAACATGTAATCCTCTTGAGGCATCATCGGCTGGGTTGTGTTTGGAGTTCAAATACCTCCACTGTTTTGCTTTCGATAGGTCACGGATCATAGCAACCCTATTAGCCACAAAGGTATGGAATCTTTTGGTATCATTGCGGATGTATTTTAGCACAGACTGGCTGTCAGTCCAAAAAGTTGACTCCTCAAGTTCAATCTGGAGCTCCAACCTTAACATCCTGTCCACTCGCACTGCCAATGTTGCTGCAGCAAGTTCCAGTCTGGGGATTGTCATCTGCTTGAGTGGAGTCACCCTTGATTTCCCCAGTATGAATGCAATGTGAACCTTTTCCGTACCGTTTGTGCACCTAAGGTAGCTTGCCGTGCCATAACCTTGTTCACTTGCATCACCGAAGTGATGCAGCTGTGCCGTCATGACTTGACCAAAGTTCTCAGGCTTCATACACCTGTCTATCTGGAATCTGGAGAGCTGGTCCAGCTCTGAGAGCCATTTCTGCCATGAAATAGAGTGTTCTTCAGGGATGACTTCGTCCCATCCACACTTTAGCTTGCAGAGCACTTGAAGAATTTGCTTTGCCTTTAATACAAATGGGGCGAGGAAACCTAATGGATCATAAATAGAGCTGACAGTTGAGAGAATACCTCTTCTTGTAAGGGGTCTGTTCTTGACAGTGACTCTGAAGGTAAACGCATCACTTTCAATGTTCCATCGGATTCCAAGTGCTCTTTCAACAGGCAGCTTTTCTCTGTCCAGGTCCAGTTCCTTTATCTGCTTGGCTTTGTGTTCATCAGGGATAGAAGCCAGCACAGTGCGGCTGTTGCTGACCCACTTGGTCAATTTGAACCCACCCTGAGAGCACACAACCCTGAGTTTTTTTGTGAGGGCTATGGCTTGTTCTTCTGTGGCCACTGACTTGAGGCAGTCATCAACATAGAAGTTGGACTTGACTGTTTGAATCACCTCTTCATTGTACCTCTCACAGTTGTCTTCTGCAGTCTTTTGCAGTGCAAAGTTTGCACAACTTGGAGAGGATATAGCACCGAAAAGATGAACCTTCATTCTGTACTCCTCCAATCTTTTGTTAGTATCACCGTCCGGCCACCATAGGAATCGCAGGAAGTCTAAGTAATCTTCATGGACACGTACTTGATGGAACATTCCTTCGATGTCTGCCATCATGGCAATGTGCTCTTGCCGAAATCTCCTATAAGCGTGTTTGCCAGGTCAGGGCCTTGAAGGAGTTCACTGTTAAGAGATGTACCTTTATAGGATGATGAACAGTCAAACACTACTCGTATCGTTCCTTTGCGCTTATGGTGAACGCCGTGGTGTGGTATGTACCATACCTTGCCTTTCTCTCTGAGGAGCTGTTCTTGTGGTACCTTCTCGGCGTAACCTTTTGTTATCTCTTCCATGAAGCCTTTGTACTCTGCAGCGTAACCTTTGTCCTTCTTGAACTTCCTGATTATATTTAGAGCCCGCTGCTTTGCCATGTCACGATTGTTTGGCAGGACTACATCTTTTTTGCGAAAGGGCAACGGTAAGTAGTAGTGATGGTCTTTGAGGGTTATGGAGCTTGATACGATCTCCATAAACCTACGATCCTCAGCTGACATCTCACTTTTCTCTTCATACCCTCTCTCAGGGAAGTCATGGTTGTACTGATTTACAAGAAGAACCCCCAGGTCGGCCATTGAGATACGATTGGCCATCACCGTAGGATGCCCAGATTCTTCTGCCATGGTACAATTGTTAAGAGGACCGTTCATCACCCATCCAAAGAGGGTTTTCACTGCATACGGTCCGTTGCCTTGACTATTTATGATTTTCCAGGGTTCCATTGCCTTTGGAGCATTTACGCCAATCAGGAGTTCGACGTCGGCGTCAATTTCCTTCAACTGAACCTCTTTCAGGTATGGCCACCTTTTGAGATCTTTCTGAGTGGGAATATTTTCTCTTGTCACTGGGATCTTATTTTGGGTGTAGACCTTTGGTAATGCAAGAAATGTGTCACCTTCCACATTGCCAATCTCTAATCCAGATATCTCAAAGCTCTTGGTAGGACTCTCCTGCCCCATTGTGCGTAGCAGAATTTCAGTCTCACTGCCTTTAGCTTGCAACTGCCTCATGAGTCTCTCCGTACAAAATGTTGCTGAGCTACCAGAATCGAGAAATGCATAGGTTAACGTAGACCTGCTTCCATTTGCCATCCTTACTTGAACTGGCACAATTGCAAGTGCACAATCTGTACCGGCCCCGGTATCTTCACCAGCTTCCAGTGAAACAAGAGCACTGCTGACAGTCTCCTCCCGCTTTACTGCTACACCCCTCGTATCGGCCTTCAGAAATCTAAATCTCTCTCTTCCTTCAATGTGCAGGATCGTGGGGTGCTTTCTTTGACATTTCTGACAGGTCATCCTTCTTTTACATTCTTTGCTTAAGTGTCCTCTCATCAAACAGCCAAAACAAAGGCCTTTTGATCTCAGAAACTCAACCTTGGCTTCGTGTGGCTGTGCCTTCATCTGTTGGCAGTCGACCAGGAAATGCTCACCAGCGCAAAATACACATGAGATACTGGGAGAATAAGAAGGGTAGGTGCCTGGTTTCTTGACTTTGAATGTTTGTTCTTTTAGAGGTTTTTCAGGGTCACAATCTGCCACTACAGCTACTGCAGTGGCAAAGCTGCTTCCCCTACTCTTGGACTTGAACTGCTGCTTAAAGTCCGCTTCTGTTTTGGTTTTAAAAAACCTTTTGTTGATCAGGGGATCTTGGATATCTCCGTACAAAGTGTCTGGCTAGGGCAGTTCTAGTGAGGTGTTGTTGGTACTGTCTGGCTAGGGCAGTTCTAGTGAGGTGTTGTTGGTGTAGTCTGGCTAGGGCAGTTCTAGTGAGGTGTTGTTGGTACTGTCTGGCTAGGGCAGTTCTAGTGAGGTGTTGTTGGTATAGTCTGGCTAGGGCAGTTCTAGTGAGGTGTTGTTGGTACTGTCTGGCTAGGGCAGTTCTAGTGAAGTGTTGTTGGTATAGTCTGGCTAGGGCAGTTCTAGTGAGGTGTTGTTGGTGTAGTCTGGCTAGGGCAGTTCTAGTGAGGTGTTGTTGGTATAGTCTAACTAGAGCAGTTCTAGTAAGGTGTTGTTGGTACTGTCTGGCTAGGGTAGTTCTAGTGAGGTGTTGTTGGTACTGTCTGGCTAGGCCAGTTCAAGTGAGGTGTTGTTGGTACTGTCTGGCTAGGGCAGTTCTAGTGAGGTGTTGTTGGTACTGTCTGGCTAGGGCAGTTCTAGTGAGGTGTTGTTGGTACTGTCTGGCTAGGGCAGTTCTAGTGAGGTGTTGTTGGTGTAGTCTGGCTAGGGCAGTTCTAGTGAGGTGTTGTTGGTACTGTCTGGCTAGGGCAGTTCTAGTGAGGTGTTGTTGGTACTGTCTGGCTAGGGCAGTTCTAGTGAGGTGTTGTTGGTACTGTCTGGCTAGGGCAGTTCTAGTGAGGTGTTGTTGGTATAGAAACCAGAACAGTGGTTGGGTATGAATATCAGTTCAGTGAGTGTGTTGTTGGTATATGGGAAACTCCACATTGAACCACAGTCAGAGGATGGTTGGGTATGGCTTCATTACTACTCCACATGAACCACAGATCAGGATGGGTAAATTACTATTCCACATTCATCACTACTCCACAGAGGATTGGTACATTACTACTCCACAGAACAGTGGGTGGGGTTGGGTATTACTACTCCACATTGAATATCAATTACTACATTACTTACATTACTCTACATTGAACCACCTTACTACCAGAGGATTGGTACATTACTACTCCACCACATTGAACATTACTACTCCACACAGTCATTGAACCACAGAGGATGGCTACATTACATTACTCCACATTGAACCACACATTGACATTGAACCACAGAGGATGGCTACATTGGGTGAACCCCAGATGATGGGTGCATTAACCAGAACCTTAGAGGATGGGTACATTACTACTGCACATTGAACCACAGAGGATGGCACTTTGAACCACATTACTACTCCACATTGAACCACAGAGGATGGGTACATTACTACTCCACATTGAGCCCCAGAGGATGGGTACATTACTATTCCACATTGAACCAGAGGATGGGTACATTACTACTCCACTACTCCACATTGAACCACAGAGGATGGGTACATTACTACTCCACATTGAACATTGAACCACATTGAACCACAGAGGATGGGTACATTACTACTCCACATTGAACCCACAGGATGGGTACATTACTACTACTCCACATTGAATGGGATGGGTACACTATTACATTAGGATCATTACTACTCCACATTTGAACCCCAGAGGATGGTACATTACTACTCCACATTGAACAACAGAGGAATGGGTACATTGAACCACAGATGATATTCCACATTGAACACAGATGGGATGGGTACATTACTTACTACTGAACCACATTGAACCACCAGAGGATGGTACATTACTACTCCACATTGAACCCCAGAGGATGGGTACATTACTACTCTACCACATTGAACCACAGAGGATGGGTACATTACTACTCCACATTGAACCATAGGATGGAGGATACTACTCCACATTACTACTACTCCACATTGAATTCCCACAGAGGATGGCTACATTGAACCACAGAGGATGGCTACATTACTCCACATTGAAAGCCAGAGGATGGGCACATTACTACTCCACATTGAACCCCAGAGGATGGCTACATTACATTGAACCACAGCCAGAGGATGGCTACTCCACATTGAACCAGAACCCCAGAGGATGGCTACATTACTACTCCATATTGAACCACAGCCAGAGGATGGCTACATTACTACTCCACATTGAACCCAGCCAGATGATGGTTACATTACTACTCCACATTGAACCCCAGAGGATGGCTACATTTACTCCATATTGAACCACACAGAGGATTACATTACTACTCCAACACAGCCAGAAGATGGGTGCATTACTACTCTACATTGAACCACAGAGGATGGGTACATTACTACTCCACATTGAACCCCAGAGGATGGGTACATTACTACTCCACATTGAACCACAGAGGATGGGTACATTACTACTCCACATTGAACCACAGCCAGAGGATGGGTACATTACTACTCCACATTGAACCACAGAGGATGGGTACATTACTACTCCACATTGAACCACAGAGGATGGTTACATTACTACTCCACATTGAACCCCAGAGGATGGCTACATTACTACTCCACATTGAACCACAGTCAGAGGATGGCTACATTACTACTCCACATTGAACCACAGAGGATGGGTACATTACTACTCCACATTGAACCACAGAGGATGAACCCCAGAGGGGGGTACATTACTACTCCACATTGAACCACAGCCAGAGGATGGGTACATTACTACTCCACATTGAACCACAGCCAGAGGATGGCTACATTACTACTCCACATTGAAACCCAGCCAGATGATGGTTACATTACTACTCCACATTGAACCCCAGAGGATGGCTACATTACTACTCCATATTGAACCACAGTCAGAGGATGGCTACATTACTACTCCACATTGAACCACAGCCAGAGGATGGGTGCATTACTACTCTACATTGAACCACAGAGGATGGGTACATTACTACTCCACATTGAACCACAGAGGATGGGTACATTACTACTCCACATTGAACCACAGTCAGAGGATGGCTACATTACTACTCCACATTGAAACCACATTGAAACCCAGATGATGGTTACATTACTACTCCACATTGAACCCCAGAGGATGGCTACATTACTACTCCATATTGAACCACAGCCAGAGGATGGCTACATTACTACTCCACATTGAAACCCAGCCAGATGATGGTTACATTACTACTCCACATTGAACCCCAGAGGATGGCTACATTACTACTCCATATTGAACCACAGTCAGAGGATGGCTACATTACTACTCCACATTGAACCACAGCCAGAGGATGGGTACATTACTACTCCACATTGAACAAAAGAGGATGGCTACATTAATACTCCACATTGAACCCCAGAGGATGGGTGCATTACTACTCTACATTGAACCACAGAGGATGGGTACATTACTACTCTACATTGAACCACATAGGATGGGTACATTACTACTCCACATTGAACCACAGTCAGAGGATGGCTACATTACTACTCCACATTGAACCCTAGAGGATGGTTACATTACTATTCCACATTGAACCACAGCCAGAGGATGGGTACATTACTACTCCACATTGAACTACAGCCAGAGGATGGGTACATTACTACTCCACATTGAACTACAGCCAGAGGATGGCTACATTACTACTCCATATTGAACCACAGCCAGAGGATGGCTACATTACTACTCCACATTGAAACCCAGCCAGATGATGGTTACATTACTACTCCACATTGAACCCCAGAGGATGGCTACATTACTACTCCATATTGAACCACAGCCAGAGGATGGCTACATTACTACTCCACATTGAAACCCAGCCAGATGATGGTTACATTACTACTCCACATTGAACCCCAGAGGATGGCTACATTACTACTCCATATTGAACCACAGTCAGAGGATGGCTACATTACTACTCCACATTGAACCACAGCCAGAGGATGGCTACATTACTACTCCACATTGAACCACAGAGGATGGGTACATTACTACTCCACATTGAACCACAGAGGATGGGTACATTACTACTCCACATTGAACCACAGAGGATGGGTACATTACTACTCCACATTGAACCACAGTCAGAGGATGGCTACATTACTACTCCACATTGAACCACAGCCAGAGGATGGGTGCATTACTACTCTACATTGAACCACAGAGGATGGGTACATTACTACTCCACATTGAACCACAGAGGATGGGTACATTACTACTCCACATTGAACCACAGAGGATGGGTACATTACTACTCCACATTGAACCACAGAGGATGGGTACATTACTACTCCACATTGAACCACAGCCAGAGGATGGGTACATTACTACTCCACATTGAACTACAGCCAGAGGATGGGTACATTACTACTCCACATTGAACTACAGCCAGAGGATGGCTACATTACTACTCCATATTGAACCACAGCCAGAGGATGGCTACATTACTACTCCACATTGAAACCCAGCCAGATGATGGTTACATTACTACTCCACATTGAACCCCAGAGGATGGCTACATTACTACTCCATATTGAACCACAGCCAGAGGATGGCTACATTACTACTCCACATTGAAACCCAGCCAGATGATGGTTACATTACTACTCCACATTGAACCCCAGAGGATGGCTACATTACTACTCCATATTGAACCACAGTCAGAGGATGGCTACATTACTACTCCACATTGAACCACAGCCAGAGGATGGGTGCATTACTACTCTACATTGAACCACAGAGGATGGGTACATTACTACTCCACATTGAACCACAGAGGATGGGTACATTACTACTCCACATTGAACCACAGAGGATGGGTACATTACTACTCCACATTGAACCACAGTCAGAGGATGGCTACATTACTACTCCACATTGAACCACAGCCAGAGGATGGGTGCATTACTACTCTACATTGAACCACAGAGGATGGGTACATTACTACTCCACATTGAACCACAGAGGATGGGTACATTACTACTCCACATTGAACCACAGAGGATGGGTACATTACTACTCCACATTGAACCACAGCCAGAGGATGGGTACATTACTACTCCACATTGAACTACAGCCAGAGGATGGGTACATTACTACTCCACATTGAACTACAGCCAGAGGATGGCTACATTACTACTCCATATTGAAACCCAGTTTGATGATGGTTACATTACTACTCCACATTGAACCCCAGAGGATGGCTACATTACTACTCCATATTGAACCACAGCCAGAGGATGGCTACATTACTACTCCACATTGAAACCCAGCCAGATGATGGTTACATTACTACTCCACATTGAACCCCAGAGGATGGCTACATTACTACTCCATATTGAACCACAGTCAGAGGATGGCTACATTACTACTCCACATTGAACCACAGCCAGAGGATGGGTGCATTACTACTCTACATTGAACCACAGAGGATGGGTACATTACTACTCCACATTGAACTACAGAGGATGAGTACATTACTACTCCACATTGAACCACAGAGGATGGCTACATTACTACTCCACATTGAACCACAGCCAGAGGATGGGTACATTACTACTCCACATTGAACCACAGAGGATGGGTACATTACTACTCCACATTGAACCACAGCCAGAGGATGGGTACATTACTACTCCACATTGAACTACAGCCAGAGGATGGGTACATTACTACTCCACATTGAACTACAGCCAGAGGATGGCTACATTACTACTCCACATTGAACCACAGCCAGAGGATGGCTACATTACTGCTCCACATTGACTGTAGGTCTACCTCATTCTGACCACTGCTGCTGTTGGAGACTGTAGAACTCATCTAAACAACCAGTGTGTGGTTTTAATCATTCAGTGAGAACTTGTAGTAGTACAGAATCAAATCAAATCACATTTAATGGTCACATGCACGTGGTTAGCAGATCTTATTGTGAGTGTAGCAAAATGCTTGTGCTTCTAGTTCCGAACAGCAATATCGAACAAGTAATCTAACAATTCCACAAGTACTACCTAATACACACACATCTAAGTTAAGGATGGAATAAGATGTATAAATATATGGATGAGCCATGACCGAGCAACAATAGCTGTTTAACAGTCTGATGGCCTTGAGATAGAAGCTGTTTTTCAGTCTCTCGGTCCCAGCTTTGATGCACCTGTTCTGACCTCGCCTTCTGGATGATAGCGGGGTGACAGGCTGTGGCTCGGGTGGTTGTTGTCCTTGATGATCTTTTTGGCCTTCCTGTGACATCGGGTGGTGTAGGTGTCCTGGAGGGCAGGTAGTTTGCCCCCGGTGATGTGTTGGGCTGACCGCACCACCCTCTGGAGAGCCTTACGGTTGTGGGCGGAGCAGTTGCCGTACCAGGCGGTGATACAGCCCGACGGGATGCTCTCGATTGTGCATCTGTCAAAGTTTGTGAGTGTTTTCGGTGACAAGCCAAATTTCTTCACTCTCCTGAGGTTGAAGAGGCACTGCTGCGCCTTATTCACCACACTGTGTGTGTGGGTGGACCAATTCAGTTTGTCTGTGATGTGTATGCCGAGGAACTTAAAACTTACTACCCTCTCCACTACTGTCCCATCGATGTGGATAGGGGGGTGTTCCCTCTGCTGTTTCCTGAAGTCCACGATCATCTCCTTTGTTTTGTTGACGTTGAGTGAGAGGTTGTTTTCCTGACACCACACTCCGAGGGCCCTCACCTCCTCCCTATAGGTTGTCTCGTTGTTGTTGGTTATCAAGAACTACTACTGTTGTGTTGTCTAAAAACGTAATGTTTGAGTTGGAGGCGTGCATGGCCACACAGTCCCGGGTGAACAGGGGGTACAGGAGGAGGCTGAGCACGCACCCTTGTGGAGCCCCGGTGTTCAGGGTCAGTGAAAATCGAGGTGTTGTTTAGTGATAGTGACGTACTGATGTCACATTCCCTGTTGGTTATTTATCTCTCCTCTAGATGCTCCATTTTGGTATTATAATGGAGCTGTAGACAGAGAGGCTTGGAAAGAGCTATAGGTTGTTACTTTGGATACCAGCTTGACTGCTGAGTCTGTCATCTCTCTCCCTGATCTCCCTCTGGTGTCCCTCTCCTTCTGGTCCCCCTCTTCCTTTGTTCTCCCTCTGGTGTCCCTCTCCCTTTGGTCTCCTCTCCCTCTGTTCTCCCTCTGGTGTCCCTCTCCCTCTGGTGTCCCTCTCCCTCTGGTCCCCCTCTTTCTCTGGTCTCCCTTTCCCTCTGGTCTCCTTCTCCCTCTGGTCTCCCTTTCCCTCTGGTCTCCCTTTCCCTCTGGTCTCCTTCTCCCTCTGGTCTCCCTTTCCCTCTGGTCTCCCTTTCCCTCTGGTCTCCTTCTCCCTCTGGTCTCCCTTTCCCTCTGGTCTCCCTTTCCCTCTGGTCTCCTCTCCCTTTGGTCTCCCTCTGTTCTTTCTCTGGTCTCCCTCTCCCTCTGGTCTCCTTCTCCCTCTGGTCTCCTCTCCCTCTGGTCTCCCTTTCCCTCTGGTCTCCTCTCCCTCTGGTCCCCCTCTGTTCTTACTCTGGTCTCCTCTCCCTCTGGTCTCCCTCTGTTCTTACTCTGGTCTCCTCTCCCTCTGGTCTCCCTCTTCCTCTATTCTCCCTCTGGTTTCCCTCTTCCTCTGGTCTCCCTCTGTTCTTACTCTGGTCTCCTCTCCCTCTGGTCTCCCTCTCCCTCTGGTCTCCCTCTTCCTTTGTGTCTCCCTCTTCCTCTGGTCTCCCTCTTCCTCTGGTCTCCCTCTTCCTCTGGTCTCCCTCTTCCTCTGTTCTTCCTCTAGTCTCCCTCTTCCTCTGTTCTCCCTCTGGATTCCTCTCCCTCTGGGCTCCCTCTGTTCTCCTCTCCCTCTGGTCTCCATCTCCCTCTGTTCTCCATCTGTTCTCCCTCTGATCTAACTCTGGTCTAACTCTGGTCTAACTCTGTTCCCTCTCTGGCCTTCTCCCTCTAGTCTCCTTCTAGTCTCCCCCTCCTCTATCTCTGGTCTATCTCTGGTCTCCCTCTGGTTGAACTCTGGTCTCCCTCTGGTCTAACTCTGGTTTCCCTCATGTCTCCCTCTGGTTTCCCTCTGGTATAAATCTGTTCTCCCTCTGGTCTCCCTCTGGTCTACCTCTGGTCTACCTCCCGTCTCCCTCTTGGCTCCTTTCTGGCCCAACTCTGTTCTTCCTCTGGTCTATCTCTGGTGTGTGTGTCTATATATGTGTGTGTGTGTGTCTGTATGTGTGTGTGTGTGTGTGTCTATATGTGTGTGTGTGTGTGTGTGTCTATATATGTGTGTGTCTATATGTGTGTGTCTATATATATGTGTGTGTGTGTGTGTGTGTGTGTGTGTGTGTGTGTGTGTGTGTGTGTGTGTGTCTGTGTGTCTGTGTGTGTGTCTGTGTGTGTGTGTGTGTGTTTGTATGTGTGTGTTACCATTACCACTAATAGCTCCCAATGTTACTATTAGAGGTCGACCGATTATAATTTTTCAACGCCGATACCGATTAAACGGCCAAATCTTTATTTATTTGTAATAATGACAATTAAAACAATACTGAATTAACACTTATTTTAACTTAACATAAAACATCAATAAAATCAATTTAGCCTCAAATAAATAATGAAACATTGTTCAATTTGGTTTAAATAATGCAAAAACAAAGTGTTGGAGAAGAAAGTAAAAGTGCAATATGTGCCATGTAAAAAGGTAACATTTCAGTTCCTTGCTACAAACATGAGAACATATGAAAGCTGGTGGTTCCTTTTAACATGACTCTTCAATATTCCCAGGTAAGAAGTGTTCGGTTGTAGTTATTATAGGACTATTTCTCTCTATACCATTTGTATTTCATTAACCTTTGACTATTGGATGTTCTTATTGGCACTTTATTATTGCCAGTGTAACAGTATAGCTTCTGTCCCTCTCCTCGCTCCTCGCTGGGCTCGAACCAGCAACACAACAACAACAGCCACCCTCGAAGCAGCGTTACCCATGCAGAGCAAGGGGAACAACAACTAGAAGGCCCAGAGCGAGTGACGTTTGAAACGCTATTAGTGGGCACTAACTAGCTAGCCATTTCACTTCGGTTACACCAGCCTCATCTCGGGAGTTGATAGGTTTGACGTCATAAACAGCGCAGGGCTTGACGCACAACGAAGAGCTGCTGGCAAAACGCCCGAAAGTGCTGTTTGAATTATTGTTTACGAGCCTGCTGCTGCCTACCACCGCTCAGTCAGATACTTGTATGCTTGTATGCTCAGTCAGATTATATGCAACGCAGGATGTGCAACCCAAGATGCAACCCAAGATGTTCAAATGTTCATAAATGACCAGCATGTTCAAATAATAATAATCACAGGCAGAACAGTTGAAACTGGAGCTGCAGCATAGCCAGGTGGACTGGGGACAGCAAGGAGTCATCATGCCAGGTAGTCCTGAGGCATGGTCCTAGGGCTCAGGTCCTCCGAGAGAGAGAAAGAAAGAGAGATAGCGAGAATTAGAGAGCATACTTAAATTCACACAGGACAAGACAGGAGAAGTACTCCAGATATGCCAAAATGACCCTAGCCCCCCAACACATAAACTACTGCAGCATAAATACTGGAGGCTGAGACAGGAGGGGTCAGGAGACACTGTGGCCTCATCCCGATGATATCCCCAGACAGGGCCAAACAGGGAGGATATAACCCCACCCACTTTGCCAAAGCACAGCCCCCACACCACTAGAGGGATATCTTCAACCACCAACTTACAACTGAGACAAGGCCGAGTATAGCCCAAAAAGATCTCTGCCACGGCACAACCCAAGGGGGGGCGCCAACGCAGACAGGAAGATCACATCAGTGACTCAACCCACTCAAGTGAAGCACCCCTCCTAGGGACGGCATGCAAGAGCACCATTAAGCCAGTGACTCAGCCCCTGTAATAGGGTCAGAGGTAGAGAATCCCAGTGGAGAGAGGGGAACCGGCCAGGCAGAGACAGCAAGGGTTGTTCATTGCTCCAGAGCCTTCCGTTCAACTTCCCACTCCTGGGCCAGACTACACTCAATCATATGACCCACTGAAGAGATGAGTCTTCAGTAAAGACTTAAAGGTTGAGACCGAGTTTTCGTCTCTCACATCGGTAGGCAGACCATTCCATAAAAATTGAGCTCTATAGAAGAAAGCCCTGCCTCCAGCTGTTTGCTTAGAAATTCTAGGGACAATTAGGAGGCCTGCGTCTTGTGACCGTAGCGTACGTGTAGGTATGTACGGCAGGACCAAATCAGAGAGATAGGTAGGAGCAAGCCCATGCAATGCTTTGTAGGTTAGCAGTAAAATCTTGAAATCAACCCTTGCTTTGACAGGAAGCCAGTGTAGGGAGGCTAGCACTGGAGTAATATGATCAAATTTTTTGGTTCTAGTCAGGATTCTAGCAGCCGTATTTAGCACTAACTGAAGTTTATTTAGTGCTTTATCCGGGTAGCCGGAAAGTAGAGCATTGCAGTAGTCTAACAACAAGCATCTCTGTTTTATCCGTACGTGTAGGTATGTACTGATATCGGTATGTACTGATATCTTTTCCGACAGATAAGATCTAAACCAGGCCAGAACTTGTCCGTGCAAACCAATTTGTGTTTCCAATCTCTCCAAACAAATGTGGTGATCGATGGTATCAAAAGCAGCACTAAGGTCTAGGAGCACGAGGACAGATGCCATTAAAAGGTCATTTTCACAATTGCAGTCAGTGCAATTATGGGGTCTAAAACCAGACTGAAGCATTTTGTATGCATTGTTTGTCTTCAGGAAGGCAGTGAGTTGCTGCCCAACAGCCTTTTCTAAAAATGTTGAGAGGAATGGAAGATTCGATATAGGCCGTTAGTTTTCTATATTTTCTGTGTCAAGGTTTGACTTTTTCAAGAGAGGCTTTATTATTGCCACTTTTAGTGAGTTTGGTACACATCCGGTGGATAGAGAGCCGTTTATTATGTTCAACATAGGAGGGCCAAGCACAGGAAGCAGCTCTTTCAGTAGTTTTGTTGGAATAGGGTCCAGTATGCAGCTTGAAGGTTTAGAGGCCATGATTATATTCATCATTGTGTTAAGAGATATAGTACTAAAACACTTGAGAGACTCTCTTGATCCTAGGTCCTGGCAGAGTTGTGCAGACTCAGGACAACTGAGCTTTGGAGAAATACGCAGATTTAAAGAGGCGTCCGTAATTTGCTTTCTAATAATCATGATCTTTTCCTCAAAGAAGTTCATGAATTTATTACTGCTGAAGTGAAAGCAATCCTCTCTTGGGGAATGCTGCTTTTTAGTTAGCTTTGCGACAGCATCAAAAAGGAATTTCGGATTGTTCTTATTTTCCTCAATTAATTTGGAAAAATAGGATGATCGAGCAACAGTAAGGGCTCTTCGGTACTGCACGGTACTGTCTTTCCAAGCTAGTCGGAAGACTTCCAGTTTGGTGTGGCACCATTTCCGTTCCAATTTTCTGGAAGCTTGCTTCAGAGCTCGGGTATTTTCTGTAATCCAGGGAGCTAGTTTCTTATGAGAGTTGTTTTTAGTTTTTAGGGGTGCCACTGCATCTAGGGTATTGCGCAAGGTTAAATTGAGTTCCTCAGTTAAGTGGTTAACTGATTTTTGTCCTCTGGCATCCTTGGGTAGACAGAGGGAGTCTGGGAGGACATCAAGGAATCTTTGTGTTGTCTGTGAATTTATAGCATGACTTTTGATGTTCCTTGGTTGGGGTCTGAGCAGATTATTTGTTGCAACTGCAAACGTAATAAAATTTTGGTCCGATAGTCTATGAGGAAAAACATGAAGATCCACAGCATTTATTCCATGGGACAAAACGAGGTCCAGAGTATGACTGTGACAGTGAGTGGGTCCAGAGACATGTTGGACAAAACCCACTGAGTCGATGATGGCTCCGAAAGCCTTTTGCAGTGGGTCTGTGGACTTTTCCATGTGAATATTAAAGTCACCAAAAATGTGAATATTATCTCCTACGACTACAAGGTCCGATAGGAATTCAGGGAACTCAATATGGAACATTTTATATTGCACAGGAGGCCTGTAAACAGTAGCTATAAAAAGTGATTGAGTAGGCTGTATAGATTTCATGACTAGAATCTCAAAAAACAGAAACGTCATTTTTTTATTTGTAAATTGAAATTTGCTATCGTAAATGTTAGCAACACCTCCGCCTTTGCGGGAGCGTCGAGCAATCCCGTATCCGTGAGCGTATTCATAGCCTCAAGCTCATTACTATAACGCAACGTTAACTATTAACGAAAATCGCAAATTAAATTAAATAAATATATTGGCTCACAAGCTTAGCCTTTTGTTAACAACACTGTCATCTCAGATTTTCAAAATATGCTTTTCAACCATAGCTACACAAGCATTTGTGTAAGAGTATTGATAGCTAGCATAGCATTAAGCCTAGCATTCAGCAGGTAACATTTTCACAAAAACAAGAAAAGCATTAAAATAAAATCATTTACCTTTGAAGAACTTTGGATGTTTTCAATGAGGAGACTCTCAGTTAGATGTTCAGTTTTTCCAAAAAGATTATTTGTGTAGGAGAAATCGCTCCGTTTTGTTCATCACGTTTGGCTAAGAAAAAAACCTGAAAATTCAGTCATTACAACGCCAAACTTTTTTCCAAATTAACTCCATAATATCGCCAGAAACATGGCAAACGTTGTTTAGAATCAATCCTCAAGGTGTTTTTCACATATCTATTCGATGAGAAATCATTCTTGGCAGTTGCCTTTCTCCTGTGAACCTAATGGAAAAGTGGACGCAGCTGGAGATTGCGCAATAATTTCGACGGAGGACACCAAGCGGACCTGGTAAATGTAGTCTCTTATGGTCAATCTTCCTACTAATACGTCACAATGCTGCAGACACCTTGGGGAAACGACAGAAAGTGTAGGCTCATTCCTGGCGCATTCACAGCCATATGAGGAGACATTGGAACACAGCGCATTCAAAATCTGGGGCATTTCCTGTATGAAATTTCATCTTGGTTTCGCCTGTAGCATTAGTTCTGTGGAATTCACAGACAAAATCTTTGCAGTTTTGGAAACGTCAGAGTGTTTTATTTCCAAAGCTGTCAATTATATGCATAGTCGAGCATCCTTTTGTGACAAAATATCTTGTTTAAAACGGGAATGTTTTTTTATCCAAAAATTAAAAGAGCGCCCCCTATATCGAAGAAGTTAACACAGTAAATGAATCAGGCTTGAGAGTTGTTTCGGTCAGGCCAACACATCAAGATTATGATCAGTAATTAGTTAATTGACTATAACTGCCTTTGAAGTACGGGATCTAACATTAAGTAGCCCTATTTTGAGATGTGAGGAAACACAATCTCTTTCAATAATGACAGGAATGGAGGAGGTCTTTATTCTAGTGAGACTGCTAAGGTGAACACCGCCATGTTTAGTTTTGCCCAACCTAGGTCGAGGCACAGACACAGTCTCAATCGGGATAGCTGAGCTGACTACACTGACTGTGCTAGTGGCAGACTCCACTAAGCTAGCAGGCTGGCCTGCACCCTATTTCATTGTTGAGCTAGAGGAGCTACAGCCCTGTCTATGTTGGTAGATAAGATGAGAGCACCCCTCCAGCTAGGATGGAGTCCGTCACTCCTCAGCAGGTCAGGCTTGATCCTGTTTGTGTGTGAGTCCCAGAAAGAGGGCCAATTATCTACAAATTCTATCTTTTGGGAGGGGCAGGCAGAAAACAGTTTTCACCCAGCGATTGAGTTGTGAGACTCTGCTGTAGAGCTCATCACTCCCCCTAACTGTTGACCTCTGACTGTTCCATTCTAACATCGTTGGTGCCTATGTGGATAACAATATTGCTCTACAATACTCTCTACACTTGCCAGATTTAGCTTTAGCCAGCACCATCTTCAGATTAGCCTTAACGTCGGTAGCCCTGCCCCCTGGTAAACAGTGTATGATCGCTGGATGATGCGTTTTAAGTGTAATACTGCGGGCAATGGAGTCGACAATGACTAGAGTTTTCAATTTGTCAGAGCTAATTGTGGGAAGCTTCAGTGTCTCAGACCCCGTAACGGGAGGAGTAGAGACAAGAGAAGGCTTGGCCTCAGACTCCGACTCGCTGCTTAGTGGGGAAAACCGGTTGAAAGTTTCTGTCGGCTGAATGAGCTACACCGGTTGAGCGTTCCGACAGCATTTCCTTCCAGAAACCGTGAGAAAGTTGTCGGGCTGCGGGGACTGTGCCAGGGGATTTATACTACTATCTGTACTTACTGGTGGCACAGACACTGTTTCATCCTTTCCTACACTGAAATTACCCTGCCTAACGATTGCGTCTGAAGCCGGGCTTGTAGCACAGTTATCCTCTCCGTAAGGCGATCGTTCTCCTGTATATTATGAGAACAGCGACTGCAATTAGAAGGCATCATGTTAATGTTACTACTTAGCTTCGGCTTTTGGAGGTCCTGACGAACCGTGTCCAGATAAAGCGTTCGGAGTGAAAAAGTTGAGTGAAAAAACAAAAATGTAAACGGTAATTAAAAAGTAAGAACCGTAAAGTTGTCAGGTAGCAAAGTAAGGTTAGCAACAAAATGCACAGCAACACGTAAACAAGTCTGCAAGTTGTGACCGGAAATGGCGTCAACAACACAGGTCTGTGACAGTGCTCAGCAAAAAAAGTATCTGAGAGCTTTACACACCTGGATTGACTTTAAATATTCGTGGTTAAGTCTCTGAGAGCTTAACACACCTGGATTGACTTTAAATATTCGTGGGTAAGTTTCTGAGAGCTTAACACACCTGGATTGACTTTAAATATTCGTGGGTAAGTCTCTGAGAGCTTAACACACCTGGATTGACTTTAAATATTCGTGGGTAAGTCTCTGAGAGCTTAACACACCTGGATTGACTTTAAATATTCGTGGGTAAGTCTCTGAGAGCTTAACACACCTGGATTGACTTTAAATATTCGTGGGTAAGTCTCTGAGAGCTTAACACACCTGGATTGACTTTAAATATTCGTGGGTAAGTCTCTGAGAGCTTAACACACCTGGATTGACTTTAAATATTCGTGGGTAAGTCTCTGAGAGCTTAACACACCTGGATTGACTTTAAATATTCGTGGGTAAGTCTCTGAGAGCTTAACACACCTGGATTGACTTTAAATATTCGTGGGTAAGTCTCTGAGAGCTTAACATTTAACATTTACATTTAAGTCATTTAGCAGACGCTCTTATCCAGAGCGACTTACAAGTTAATTTTTACCTTTTTTTTTATTTTTTATTTTTTTTTTATTTAACCAGGCAAGTCAGTTAAGAACACATTCTTATTCTTCAATGACGGCCTGGGAACAGTGGGTTAACTGCCTGTTCAGGGGCAGAACGACAGATTTGTACCTTGTCGGCTCGGGGGTTTGAACTCACAACCTTCCGGTTACTAGTCCAACGCTCTAACCACTAGGCTACCCTAACACACCTGGATTGACTTTAAATATTCGTGGGTAAGTCTCTGAGAGCTTAACACACCTGGATTGACTTTAAATATTTGTGGGTAAGTCTCTGAGAGCTTAACACACCTGGATTGACTTTAAATATTCGTGGGTAAGTCTCTGAGAGCTTAACACACCTGGATTGACTTTAAATATTCGTGGGTAAGTCTCTGAGAGCTTAACACACCTGGATTGATAGGACCAGGGATTGACCATATAACTGGACAGTACTCTAAGTGTGATAGGACCAGGGATTGACCATTTAACTGGACAGTACTCTAAGTGTGATAGGACCAGGGATTGACCATATAACTGGACAGTACTGTAAGTGTGATAGGACCAGGGATTGACCATATAACTGGACATTACTGTAAGTGTGATAGGACCAGGGATTGACCATATAACTGGACAGTACTCTAAGTGTGATAGGACCAGGGACAGTAAACTAAGTGTGATGGGACCAGGGATTGACCATAGAACTGGACAGTACTCTAAGTGTGATAGGACCAGGGATTGACCATATAACTGGACAGTACTCTAAGTGTGATAGGACCAGGGATTGACCATAAAACTGGACAGTACTCTAAGTGTGATAGGACCAGGGGCAGTACTCTAAGTGTGATGGGACCAGGGATTGACCATAGAACTGGACAGTACTCTAAGTGTGATAGGACCAGGGATTGACCATATAACTGGACAGTACTCTAAGTGTGATAGGACCAGGGATTGACCATATAACCAGGCAGTGTTCTAAGTGTGATAGGACCAGGGATTGACCATATAACTGGACAGTACTCTAAGTGTGATAGGACCAGGGATTGACCATATAACTGGACAGTACTCCAAGTGTGATAGGACCAGGGATTGACCATAAAACTGGACAGTACTCTAAGTGTGATAGGACCAGGGACAGTAAACTAAGTGTGATAGGACCAGGGATAGACCATATAACTGGACAGTACTCTAAATGTGATAGGACCAGGGATTGACCATATAACTGGACAGTACTCTAAATGTGATAGGACCAGGGATTGACCATATAACTGGACAGTACTCTAAGTGTGTTAGGACCAGGGATTGACCATATAACTGGACAGGACTCTAAGTGTGATAGGACCAGGGATTGACCATATAACTGGACAGGACTCTAAGTGTGATAGGACCAGGGATTGACCATACAACTGGACAGTACTCTAAGTGTGATAGGACCAGGGATTGAACATATAACTGGGATTGAATCACCTGATTCAGTGTGCCAGATGTTACATACTCTGAACATTTTCTTGTGACAGTAATTCCCTTACCCATCTTAATAACAATATTATCTGTGTTCTGACCATAAAGACAAATTCAATTGGGGATCATCAGCAAACATGTATCTTGAACCAAATACAGTACATTTAGTTTTAGAAATGTTCAACAACAATTTGTTCATATCAACCCACTCAGACACCACTGCTCAGTACATCTGTAAGCTCATTACATTCTGATGCTGCGCTGTACATTGTAGAGTCATCAGCATACATGCCCACTGTTGCTTTGTTCATCAGAGAAGTGGTCCTAGGAACTTCCTTGAGGAACACCACAGTGTATATCTTTACTGTTTGTAAAGCTACCATTAAATAGTTTTTTTTGCCATCTCCTGGATATATAGCTTTCCATCCAGGATAGAGCTGCAGACTTAAAACCATAACATTTTGACTTTACCTAGTAACAGTTCATGATCAACAACATCAAAAGCAACACTGAAATCTAGCAACACTGCACCAACTAACTTCCTGTCGCCCATACTCTTTAACCAATCATCTGTCATTTGTGCTAAGGCTGTACTCGTAGAATGCCCTTCTTTGTATGCATGCTGGAAACCTGTTATCAAACCATTTCATGAGAAATAATCCTTGATTTGTACAGATATAATTTTTTCCAATAATTGACTTAACACCGGCAACCCGTTTATTTGACGACTATGAGGACCAGTGAATGCAGATGTTTTATCCTTAGGTAGTGGAATAACCTTTGACTCTTTCCAGGCTTCTGGGCCCACCCCATACATCAAGCTCTTATAACACATATGAGAGATTGGAGCTGATACTTGGTTAGCTGTAACTCTCAGCAATTTTGCATCAAGATGATCTGTACCAGGTGACTTGTCATCCGAAAGAGACAACGGCATCCTTCCTACCCCTTCCCTTCCTACCTCTTCCCTTTCTACCTCTTCCCTTCCTACCCCTTCCCTTTCTACCTCTTCCCTTTCTACCCCTTCCCTTCCTACCCCTTCCCTTCCTACCCCTTCCCTTTTTACCTCTTCCCTTCCTACCCCTTCCCTTCCTACCCCTTCCCTTCCTACCCCTTCCTTTCTACCTCTTCCCTTCCTACCCTTCACTTCCTACCCCTTCCCTTTCTACCTCTTCCCTTTCTGTCTCTTCCCTTGCTACCTCTTCCCGTTCTACCTCTTCCCTTTCTGTCTCTTCCCTTTTTACCTCTTCCCTTCCTACCCCTTCCCTTCCTACCCCTTCCCTTTCTACCCCTTCCCTTCCTACCCCTTCCCTTCCTACCCCTTCCCTTTCTACCTCTTCCCTTCCTACCCTTCACTTCCTACCCCTTCCCTTTCTACCTCTTCCCTTTCTGTCTCTTCCCTTGCTACCTCTTCCCGTTCTACCTCTTCCCTTTCTGTCTCTTCCCTTTTACCTCTTCCCTTCCTACCCCTTCCCTTCCTACCCCTTCCCTTCCTACCCCTTCCCTTCCTACCCCTTCCCTTTCTACCCCTTCCCTTCCTACCCCTTCCTAACCCTTCCATTCCTACCCCTTCCCTTTCTACCTCTTCCCTTCCTACCCCTTCACTTCCTACCCCTTCCCTTTCTACCTCTTCCCTTTCTGTCTCTTCCCTTGCTACCTCTTCCCGTTCTACCTCTTCCCTTTCTGTCTCTTCCCTTTCTGTCTCTTCCCTTTCTACCTCTTCCCTTTCTGTCTCTCTCTTCCCTTTCTGTCTCTTCCCTTTCTACCTCTTCCCTTTCTGTCTCTTCCCTTTCTACCTCTTCCCTTTCTGTCTCTTCCCTTGCTACCTCTTCCCGTTCTACCTCTTCCCTTTCTACCTCTTCCCTTTCTGTCTCTCTCTTCCCTTTCTGTCTCTTCCCTTTCTACCTCTTCCCTTTCTGTCTCTTCCCTTTCTGTCTCCTCCCTTTCTGTCTCCTCCCTTTCTGTCTCTTCCCTTTCTGTCTCTTCCCTTTCTGTCTCTTCCCTTTCTGTCTCTTCCCTTTCTGTCTCTTCCCTTTCTGTCTCTTCCCTTTCTGTCTCTTCCCTTTCTGTCTCTTCCCTTTGTCTCTTCCCTTTCTACCTCTTCCCTTTCTACCTCTTCCCTTTCTGTCTCTTCCCTTTCTGTCTTTTCCCTTGCTACCTCTTCCCTTTCTGTCTTTTCCCTTTCTACCTCTTCCCTTTCTGTCTTTTCCCTTTCTACCTCTTCCCTTTCTACATTTTCCCTTTCTGTCTCTTCCCTTTCTGTCTCTTCCCTTTCTGTCTCTTCCCTTTCTGTCTCTTCCCTTTCTGTCTTTTCCCTTTCTACCTCTTCCCTTTCTACCTCTTCCCTTTCTGTCTCTTCCCTTTCTGTCTCTTCCCTTTCTGTCTCTTCCCTTTCTGTCTCTTCCCTTTCTGTCTCTTCCCTTTCTACCTCTTCCCTTTCTGTCTCTTCCCTTTCTGTCTCTTCCCTTTCTGTCTCTTCCCTTTCTGTCTCTTCCCTTTCTGTCTCTTCCCTTTCTGTCTCTTCCCTTTCTGTCTCTTCCCTTTCTGTCTCTTCCCTTTCTGTCTCTTCCCTTTCTACCTCTTCCCTTTCTGTCTCTTCCCTTTCTGTCTCTTCCCTTTCTGTCTCTTCCCTTTCTGTCTCTTCCCTTTCTGTCTCTTCCCTTTCTACAGATAGAACAGAACATACAGAACAGAACAGAACAGAAAAGACATAATAGAACAGATAGAACAGAACAGGTAGAACAGATAGAATAGAACAGAACAGAACGGACAGAACAGAACAGATAGAACAGACAGAACTGATAGAACAGAACATATAGACCAGAACAGACTGAACAGAACAGATAGAACAGAACATATAGAACAGAACAGAACAGATAGAACAGAACAGATAGAACATAACATAACAGATAGAACAGACAGAACTGATAGAACAGACATAACTGATATAACAGACAGAACAGAACAGATAGAACCGACAGAATTGATAGAACATAACAGATATAACAGAACAGACTGAACAGAACAGACTGAACAGAACAGACTGAACAGAACAGACTGAACAGAACAGATAGAACATAACATAACAGATAGAACAGACAGAACTGATAGAACAGACATAACTGATATAACAGACAGAACAGAACAGATAGAACCGACAGAATTGATATAACAGAACAGACTGAACAGAACAGACTGAACAGAACAGATATAACAGAACAGACTGAACAGAACAGATAGAACAGACTGAACAGAACAGACTGAACAGAACAGACTGAACAGAACAGATAGAACAGAACAGACTGAACAGAACAGACTGAACAGAACAGACTGAACAGAACAGACTGAACAGAACAGACTGAACAGAACAGATAGAACAGAACAGACTGAACAGAACAGATATAACAGAACAGACTGAACAGAACAGACTGAACAGAACAGATATAACAGAACAGACTGAACAGAACAGACTGAACAGAACAGACTGAACAGAACATACTGAACAGAACAGATAGAACAGACAGAACAGATAGAACAGAACAGAACATATAGAACAGAACAGATAGAACATAACAGAACAGATAGAACAGACAGAACTGATAGAACAGAACAGACAGAACTGATAGAACAGACATAACAGAACAGATAGAACAGATAGAACATAACAGATAGAACAGAACATGTAGAACAGAACAGAACAGACTGAACAGAACAGATAGAACAGATAGAACAGAACAGATAGAACAGAACCATAGCAGAACAGATAGAACTGATAGAACAGAACAGACAGAACAGACTGAACAGAACAGAACAGATAGAACAGAACAGAACAGAACAGATAGAACAGAAAAGATAGAACAGATAGAACAGAACATAACAGAACAGATAGAACAGAACAGATAGAACAGAACATAACAGAACATATAGAACAGAACATAATAGAACTGATAGAACAGAACAGACAGAACAGACAGAACAGACTGAACAGAACAGATAGAACAGAACATAGAGAACAGAACATAACATAACAGAACAGACTGAACAGAACAGATAGAACAGAACAGATAGAACAGAACATAACAGAACAGATAGAACATACAGAACTGATAGAACAGAACAGACAGAACTGATAGAACAGAACAGACAGAACAGAACAGATAGAACAGATAGAACGGAACAGATAGAACAGAACATGTAGAACAGAACAGACAGAACAGATAGAACAGAACAGACTGAACAGAACAGATAGAACAGAACATAACAGAACAGATAGAACAGACAGAACTGATAGAACAGAATAGACAGAACTGATAGAACAGAACAGACAGAACAGATAGAACGGAACAGATAGAACAGAAGATAACAGACTGAACAGATAGAACAGAACATAACAGACTGAACAGATAGAACAGAACAGAACAGACTGAACAGAACAGATAGAACAGAACAGATAGAACAGATAGAACAAAACAGATAGAACTGATAGAACAGAACAGATAGAACAGAACAGATAGAACAGAACAGATAGAACAGAACAGATAGAACAGAACAGATAGAACAGAACAGACTGAACAGATAGAACAGACAGAACTGATAGAACAGAGCATTCGTCTACTTCCCCCCTGACTGTGTATCCTGTCGGCAGCCTGAGTATTGACAGAGTGTGACAGTGTGAGATGGAGGAGAGGTACGGATGGAGAGAGTGTGTAAATGGAGCGTTAATGGAACCTGGTGGGAGGTGGAAAGGAAAGACAAGTTTCATCTCTTCTCATCAGCAGCTAGGAGACGGGATGACTCACAGGGAGTGTGTGTGTATATATGTGTGTGTGTATGTATGTGTGTCTATGCTTGTGTGTGTGTGTATCTATGTGTATGCGTGTATGTGTGTGTTTGCTTACATGCATGTGTGTGTATCAGAGCAGGCTGGTGGGAGGAGCTATAGGAGGACGGGATCGTTGTATTGGCTGGAATGGAATCAATGGAACGGTATTAAACACGTCAAACATATGGGAACCACATTTAACCACGTTTCAATTATTCCAATCCCAGCCATTACATTTACATTTAAGTCATTTAGCAGACGCTCTTATCCAGAGCGACTTAATGAGTCTGTCCACCTATAGCTCCTCCCACCAGCCTCCTCTGGTGTGTGAACCCTGAACTCTGCCGTGTGAACTCTGATGCATTAAGTAGAGGCGTGGGTCGTTCTCCTGAAACCTTCAATTAGCATTAGCGAAGAACTGACAGATATTTTTCAACCAAGTAAACACATCAGTGTCCACTAAGTTCACTTTTAACCTTTCACACCAGGGTCAACAACACATTAGCCTACGGTCACACACATAAACAAACACACACTCACACGCAAGAACAAACACACACACACACACAAACACAGGCAAGAACACACACACACACAAACACAGGCAAGAACACCACATTCAAGTTGAAATGTGACATTTTTGATGCTCCTCAGGGCGTCGGGGGACGTCAGGGGACTCTGGGGACTCTGGGGATGTCAGGGGACTCTGGGGACGTTGATGGACTCTGGGGACGTTGATGGACTCTGGGGACGTTGATGGACTCTGGGGACTCTGGGGACGTTGAGGGACTCTGGGGACTCTGGGGATGTTGAATGACTCTGGGGACATCAGGGGACTCTGGGGACGTTGAGGGACTCTGGGGACGTTGAGGGACTCTGGGGACGTTGAGGGACTCTGGGGACGTTGAGGGACTCTGGGGACGTTGAGGGACTCTGGGGACTCTGGGGACGTTGATGGACTCTGGGGACGTCAGGGGACTCTGGGGACGTTGAGGGACTCTGGGGACGTCAGGGGATGTTGAGGGACTCTGGGGACGTCTGGGGACTCTGGGGATGTTGAGGGACTCTGGGGACGTCAGGGGACTCTGGGGACGTCAGGGGACTCTGGGGACGTTGAGGGACTCTGGGGACTCTGGGGACGTTGAGGGACTCTGGGGACGTTGAGGGACTCTGGGGACTCTGGGGATGTTGAATGACTCTGGGGACATCAGGGGACTCTGGGGACGTTGAGGGACTCTGGGGACGTTGAGGGACTCTGGGGACGTTGAGGGACTCTGGGGACGTTGAGGGACTCTGGGGACGTTGAGGGACTCTGGGGACGTTGAGGGACTCTGGGGACTCTGGGGACGTTGATGGACTCTGGGGACGTCAGGGGACTCTGGGGACGTCGAGGGACTCTGGGGACGTCAGGGGATGTTGAGGGACTCTGGGGACGTCTGGGGACTCTGGGGATGTTGAGGGACTCTGGGGACGTCAGGGGACTCTGGGGATGTTGAGGGACTCTGGGGACGTCTGGGGACGTTGAGGGACTCTGGGGACGTCAGGGGATGTTGAGGGACTCTGGGGACGTCAGGGGACGTCAGGGGACTCTGGGGACGTTGAGGGACTCTGGGGACGTCAGGGGACTCTGGGGACGTCAGGGGACTCTGGGGACGTTGAGGGACTCTGGGGACGTTGAGGGACTCTGGGGACTCTGGGGATGTTGAGGGACTCTGGGGACGTTGAGGGACTCTGGGGACGTTGAGGGACTCTGGGGACGTCAGGGGACTCTGGGGACGTTGAGGGACTCTGGGGACGTTGAGGGACTCTGGGGATGTTGAGGGACTCTGGGGACGTCAGGGGACTCTGGGGACGTCGAGGGACTCTGGGGACGTTGAGGGACTCTGGGGACATCAGGGGACTCTGGGGACATCAGGGGACTCTGGGGACATCAGGGGACTCTGGGGACATCAGGGGACTCTGTGGACGTCGAGGGACTCTGGGGACGTCGAGGGACTCTGGGGACATCAGGGGACTCTGGGGACATCAGGGGACTCTGGGGACGTCAGGGGACTCTGGGGACGTTGAGGGACTCTGGGGACGTTGAGGGACTCTGGTGATGTTGAGGGACTCTGGGGACGTCAGGGGACTCTGGGGACGTTGAGGGACTCTGGGGACATCAGGGGACTCTGGGGACGTTGAGGGACTCTGGGGACTCTGGGGACGTTGAGGGACTCTGGGGACTCTGGGGACGTTGAGGGACTCTGGGGACTCTGGGGACGTTGAGGGACTCTGGGGACGTCAGGGGACTCTGGGGACGTTGAGGGACTCTGGGGACGTCAGGGGACTCTGGGGACGTTGAGGGACTCTGGGGACATCAGGGGACTCTGGGGACGTTGAGGGACTCTGGGGACATCAGGGGACTCTGGGGACTCTAGGGACTCTGGGGATGTTGAGGGACTCTGGGGACTCTGGGGACGTTGAGGGACTCTGGGGACGTTGAGGGACTCTGGGGACGTTGAGGGACTCTGGGGACGTTGAGGGACTCTGGGGACTCTGGGGACGTTGATGGACTCTGGGGACGTCAGGGGACTCTGGGGACGTTGAGGGACTCTGGGGACGTCAGGGGATGTTGAGGGACTCTGGGGACGTCTGGGGACTCTGGGGATGTTGAGGGACTCTGGGGACGTCAGGGGACTCTGGGGACGTTGAGGGACTCTGGGGACTCTGGGGACGTTGAGGGACTCTGGGGACGTTGAGGGACTCTGGGGACTCTGGGGATGTTGAATGACTCTGGGGACATCAGGGGACTCTGGGGACGTTGAGGGACTCTGGGGACGTTGAGGGACTCTGGGGACGTTGAGGGACTCTGGGGACGTTGAGGGACTCTGGGGACATCAGGGGACTCTGGGGACGTTGAGGGACTCTGGGGACATCAGGGGACTCTGGGGACTCTAGGGACTCTGGGGATGTTGAGGGACTCTGGGGACTCTGGGGACTCTGGGGACGTTGAGGGACTCTGGGGACATCAGGGGACTCTGGGGACGTTGAGGGACTCTGGGGACGTTGAGGGACTCTGGGGACTCTGGGGACGTTGATGGACTCTGGGGACGTCAGGGGACTCTGGGGACGTTGAGGACTCTGGGGACGTCAGGGGATGTTGAGGGACTCTGGGGACGTCTGGGGACTCTGGGGATGTTGAGGGACTCTGGGGACGTCAGGGGACTCTGGGGACGTCAGGGGACTCTGGGGACGTTGAGGGACTCTGGGGACTCTGGGGACGTTGAGGGACTCTGGGGACGTTGAGGGACTCTGGGGACTCTGGGGATGTTGAATGACTCTGGGGACATCAGGGGACTCTGGGGACGTTGAGGGACTCTGGGGACGTTGAGGGACTCTGGGGACGTTGAGGGACTCTGGGGACGTTGAGGGACTCTGGGGACGTTGAGGGACTCTGGGGACTCTGGGGACGT
This sequence comes from Oncorhynchus masou masou, assembly GCF_036934945.1. NCBI lineage: Eukaryota > Metazoa > Chordata > Actinopteri > Salmoniformes > Salmonidae > Oncorhynchus > Oncorhynchus masou. The sequence continues at coordinate 96,932,762 of NC_088223.1, forward strand.
TGATGGACTCTGGGGACGTCAGGGGACTCTGGGGACGTCGAGGACTCTGGGGACGTCAGGGATGTTGAGGGACTCTGGGGACGTCTGGGGACTCTGGGGATGTTGAGGGACTCTGGGTACGTCAGGGGACTCTGGGGATGTTGAGGGACTCTGGGGACGTCTGGGGACGTTGAGGGACTCTGGGGACGTCAGGGGATGTTGAGGGACTCTGGGGACGTCAGGGGACTCTGGGGACGTTGAGGGACTCTGGGGACGTCAGGGGACTCTGGGTACGTCAGGGGACTCTGGGGACGTTGAGGGACTCTGGGGACGTTGAGGGACTCTGGGGACTCTGGGGATGTTGAGGGACTCTGGGGACGTTGAGGGACTCTGGGGACGTTGAGGGACTCTGGGGACGTCAGGGGACTCTGGGGACGTTGAGGGACTCTGGGGACGTTGAGGGACTCTGGGGATGTTGAGGGACTCTGGGGACGTCAGGGGACTCTGGGGACATCAGGGGACTCTGGGGACGTCAGGGGACTCTGGGGACGTTGAGGGACTCTGGGGATGTTGAGGGACTCTGGGGATGTTGAGGGACTCTGGTGATGATGAGGGACTCTGGGGACGTCAGGGGACTCTGGGGACGTTGAGGGACTCTGGGGACATCAGGGGACTCTGGGGACGTTGAGGGACTCTGGGGACTCTGGGGATGTTGAGGGACTCTGGGGACGTTGAGGGACTCTGGGGACATCAGGGGACTCTGGGGACGTTGAGGGACTCTGGGGACGTCAGGGGACTCTGGGGACGTTGAGGGACTCTGGGGACGTCAGGGGACTCTGGGGACGTTGAGGGACTCTGGGGACATCAGGGGACTCTGGGGACTCTAGGGACTCTGGGGATGTTGAGGGACTCTGGGGACTCTGGGGACTCTGGGGACATCAGGGGACTCTGGGGACGTTGAGGGACTCTGGGGACGTTGAGGGACTCTGGGGATGTTGAGGGACTCTGGGGACTCTGGGGACGTTGAGGGACTCTGGGAACATTGAGGGACTCTGGGGACGTCGAGGGACTCTGGGGACAATGAGAGACTCTGGGAACATTGAGGGACTCTGGGGACAATGAGGGACTCTGGGAACATTGAGGGACTCTGGGGACAATGAGGGACTCTGGGAACATTGAGGGACTCTGGGAACATTGAGGGACTCTGGGAACATTGAGGGACTCTGGGGACAATGAGGGACTCTGGGAACATTGAGGGACTCTGGGGACCTTGAGGGACTCTGGGGACAATGAGAGACTCTGGGAACATTGATGGACTCTGGGGACATTGAGTGACTCTGGGGACATTGAGGGACTCTGGGAACATTGAGGGACTCTGGGGACATTGAGGGACTCTGGGAACATTGAGGGACTCTGGGGACGTCGAGGGACTCTGGGGACAATGAGAGACTCTGGGAACATTGAGGGACTCTGGGGACAATGAGGGACTCTGGGAACATTGAGGGACTCTGGGGACAATGAGGGACTCTGGGAACATTGAGGGACTCTGGGAACATTGAGGGACTCTGGGGACAATGAGGGACTCTGGGAACATTGAGGGACTCTGGGGACTCTGGGGACGTTGATGGACTCTGGGGACAATGAGGGACTCTGGGAACATTGAGGGACTCTGGGGACCTTGAGGGACTCTGGGGACAATGAGAGACTCTGGGAACATTGATGGACTCTGGGAACATTGATGGACTCTGGGGACATTGAGTGACTCTGGGGACATCGAGTGACGTTGGGGGACTCGGGGGACGTGGGGGAACTCTGTTAAAACCGTCCACTAGGGGCCGCAATAAAACATTTGGGTGTATAGAATGGTAGTCTGCTGCATCCCTGCACCCATAATTAGTTAGCAAGGCTGAGCAGATGTTCTTAGAGCAACTAGGATCAAGTGCCTTGCTCAAGGGCACATTGGCAGATGCTATTTTATGTAGTCTGCTCTGGGATTTGAACCAGCAACCTTTCACGTACTGTCCCAATGTTCTTTACCTCTAGGCTGCCTGCCACCCAATCTGTAACTATTACCAGAAGCTAATTAACCCTAATCCTTAATTTAACCTTTGAGTTGAATATGCATATGAACCCTTAATTTAACTCATGTCGCCACGAGCAACAGAGAGCGCATCATGTTTTGCCTGAGAGTTGTGGATGGCAGAAGGGCTTTATCTGCCCCCTCTGGACCCCGAGGTTGAAGTGTTCAATCCCAGCGATAGTCTGCGCTGACAAACATGTTGTTATTTAGAGCAATTATACTTTTGAGGGAGGGAGAAACACGGGGTAAAAGTCACATTTTGCAGTGAGACTGTGAGAACTTGTTGACAACACACACCCACTGATGCACACACTCACACACACACACTCAGTCACGCAGAAGCTCACACACACTCACACACACACTGAGTCACGCAGAAGCTCACACACACTCACACACACACTCAGTCACGCAGAAGCTCACACACACTCACACACACACTCACACACATACTCACACACACAGAAGCTCACACAGTGGTAACTGATGCAGTACATCGACCTGTAAGCTGCTGTTTATCGACGTGTGTAAAGGAGCGTCCTAATAGGTGTGTGTGTGTGTGTAAACGTGGTGTGTGTGTGTGTGTGTGTGTGTGTGTAAACGTGGTGTGTGTGTGTGTGTGTGTGTATGTGTAAACGTGGTGTGTGTGTGTGTACCTGACGTGGACAGAACTGTGTTTGTGTGAGACTCAAAGGCTAATGTGATAATATCTCTGCATGTGTGTGTGTGTATTCTACACTGATGCTACTGTGTGTGTACAGTATGAGTCCTAGTCATCTACAGAGCCCTGTCTCTCCTTCTCCCCCTGTCCCTCCCCTGTCTCTCCTTCTCCCCCTCTCACCCTCTCCACCTGTCTCTCCTTTTCCCCCTGTCCCTCCCCTGTCTCTCCTTCTCCCCCTCTCACCCTCTCCACCTGTCTCTCCTTTTCCCCCTGTCCCTCCCCTGTCTCTTCTTCTCCCCCTCTCTCCCTCTCCCCCTGTCCCTCCCCTGTCTCTCCTTCTCCCCCTGTCTCTCCCCCTGTCCCTCCCCTGTCTCTCCCCCTGTCCCTCCCCTGTCTCTCCTTCTCCCCCTGTCTCTCCCCCTGTCCCTCCCCTGTCTCTCCTTCTCCCCTGTCTCTCCCCCTGTCCCTCCCCTGTCTCTCCTTCTCCCCCTGTCTCTCCCCCTGTCCCTCCCCTGTCTCTCCTTCTCCCCCTGTCTCTCCCCCTGTCCCCCCTGTCTCTCCATTTCCCATGTCTCTCCCTCTCCCCCTCACCCTCTCCACCTGTCTCTCCTTCTCCCCCTGTCTCTTCCCCTTTCCCTCCCCCTTTCTCTCTCTCTCCCCCTCTCTCCCTCTCCCCTCTCACCCTCTCCACCTGTCTCTCCTTCTCCCCATGTCTCTCCCCCTGTCCCTCCCCCTGTCTCTCTCTCTCCCCCTCTCTCCCTCTCCCCTCTCACCCTCTCCACTTGTCTCTCCTTCTCCCCCTGTCCCTCCCCCTGTCTCTCTCTCTCCCCCTCTCTCCCTCTCCCCTTTCACCCTCTCCACCTGTCTCTCCCCCTGTCCCTCCCCCGTCTCTCTCTCTCTCCCTCTCTCCCTCTCCCCTCTCCACCTGTCTCTCCTTCTCCACCTGTCTCTCCCCCTGTCCCTCTCCCCTCTCCCCCTGCCCCTCCCCTTCTCCCCCTGTCCCCTGTTCGCCTTTATTTAACCAGGTAGGCCAGTTGAGAACAAGTTCTCATTTACAACTGTGACCTGGCCAAGATAAAGCAAACCAGTATGACACAAACAACTACACAGAGTTACACATAAACAAACGTACAGTCAATAATACAGTAGAAATCTGAACACAGTGTGTGCAAATGAAGTAAGATAAGGGAGGTAAGGCCATAAATAGGCTGTAGTGACAAAGTAATTACAATTTAGCAATTAAACACTGGAGTGATAGATGTGCTGAAAATGAATGTGCAAGTAGAGATACTGGGGTGCAAAGGAGAAGAAAATAAATAAATAACAATATGGGGATGAGGTAGTTGGATGGACTATTTACAGATGGACTATGTACAGGTGCAGTGATCTGTGAGCTGCTCTGACAGCTGGTGCTTAAAGCTAGTGAGGGAGATATGAGTCTCCAGCTTCAGTGATTTTTGCAATTCGTTCCAGTCATTGGCAGCAGAGAACTGGAAGGAGAGGTGGCCAAATGAGTAGTTGGCTTTGGGGATGACCAGTGAAATATACCTGCTGGAGCACGTGCTACGGGTGGGTGTTGCAATGGTGACCAGTGAGCTGAGATAAGGCGGAGCTTTACCTAGCAAAGACTTATAGATGACCTGGAGCCAGTGGGTTTGGCGACAAATATGAAGCGAGGGTCAACCAACGAGAGCGTACAGGTGGCAGTGGGGGATAGTATATTGTATATTTTACTTATTTATTTTATCTTTATTTAACTAGGCAAGTCAGTTAATTAACCTAAAACTCAGAAATAGAGATACAATGAATCCCTTACCTTTGATTATCTTCATATGGTGGCAATTCAATTAATTTACTCAATAAATGTTCCTTTTGTTCGATGAAGTCTCTTTATATCCAAAAACCTCCGTTTTGTTAGCGCGTTTTCTTCAGTAATCCACAGGCTCAAACTCAGTCAAAACAATCAGACAAAAAAAATTGTATCCGTAGAGTTCATAGAAATGTTAAACGATGTTTATATTCAAACCTCAGGTTGTTTTTTTAGCCTAAAATATCTATAATATTTCAACTGGACTATAACGTCGTCAATATAAAAGGTAAACAAACAACTACAAAAACAAAAATAAAACTACTTCCTGCATGGATTTTTCTCAGGTTTTCGCCTTCTAAATCAGTTCTTTACTCACAGACATTTTAACAGTTTTGGAAACTTTGGAGTGTTTTCTTTCCAAATCTACCAGTTAGCATATCTTATGGGCAGCAGGCCGTTTAATTTGGGCTTTTAATCCAAAAATCTGAATACTGCCCCCTACCCTCGAGAGGTTAAGAATACATTATTATTATTATTATTATTATTATTTTCAATGACGGCCTAGGCTACGCTGCCGCCCCAATATTGGGCTTTGGTGACAAAACAGATGGCACTGTGATAGACTGCATCCAATTTGATGAGTAGAGTATTGGAAGCTACTTTGTTGATGAAGCTACTTTGTAGATGACATCGCCAACATTTAGGATTGGTAGGATAGTCAGTTTTACTTGGGTAAGTTTGGCGGCGTGAGTGAAGGACGCTTTGTTGCGAAATAGAATGCCGATTCTAGAGTTGATTTTGGATTGGAGGTTTTTAATATGAGTCTAGAAGGAGAGTTTACAGTCTAACCAGACACCTAGGTATTTGAAATTGTCTACATATTCTAAGTCAGAACCGTCCAGAGTAGTGATGCTGGACGGTCGGGCATGTTGGACAAGCGGGCAGGTGCAGGCAGCGGTCGGTTGAAGAGCATGCATTTAGTTAACACAGTGTCCAAAGAAGGGCCAGAAGTATACAGAATGGTGTGAGGTTGATCACAGACTCACCAGCAGCAAGAGCTACATCATTGAGGTATACAGAGAAGAGAGTCGGACCGGGGATTTAACCCTGTGGCACCCCCATAGAGACTGCCAGAGGTCCGGGCAACAGTCCCTCCAATTTGACACACTGAACTTTATCTGAGAAGTTTGTGAACCAGGCGAGGCGGACATTTGAGAAACCAATGCTGTTGAGTCTGCCAATAAGAATGCTGTGATTGACAGAGTCGAAAGCCTTGGCCAGGTCGATGAATACGGCTGCACAGTAATGTCTCTTATTGATGGAGGTTATGATATCGTTTAGGACCTTGAGTGTAGCTGAAGTGCATCCATGGCCAGCTTTGAAACCGGATTGCAGGCGGGATTCGAAATGGTCGGTGATCTGTTTGTTGACTTGGCTTTCGAAGACCTTAGAAAGGCAGTGTAGGATATATATAGGTCTGTAGCAGTTTGGGTGTAGAGTGTCTCCTCCTTTGAAGAGGGGGGTGATCGCGGCAGCTTTTCAATATTTAAAGATCTCAGACGATACGAAAGAGAGGTTGAACAGGCTAGTAATAGGGGTTTCAACAATTTCGGCAGATCATTTTAGAAATAGAGGGTCCAGATTGTCTAGCCCGGCTGATTTGTAGGGGTCCAGATTCTGCAACTGCCTGGATTTGGGTGAAGGAGAAGCGAGGGATTTGGGGACGTTGCTGTAGGGGGTGCTGAGGTGTTGGCCGGGGTAGCCAGGTGGAAAGCATGGCCAGCTGTGGAAAAATGCTTTTTGAAATGATTAGATTTATCGTGGTGACAGTGTTTCCTGGCCTCAGTGTAGTGGGCAGATGGGAGGAGGTGCTCTTATTCTCCATGGACTTTACAGTGTCCCAGAACATTTTGGAGTTTGTGCTACAGGATGCAAATTTCTGTTTGAAAAAGCTAGCCTTTGCTTTCCTAACTGACTTATTATATTGGTTCCTAACTTCTCTGAAAAGTTGCATATCGCGGAGGCAATGGGTTCTGTAAAGGTGTCGTGTTTTTGTCTATGCCGGATTAAGTGATAAAACATGCTATAAAATAATTGCTCCGTAATTAATATCATCTGATTGAGCTAGTCATGTAATTAACTAGAGTCGACAAAATAATATTTATAGAGCTGTTAGCTTCCGAATAAACTCTTAAATACCTAGTAATATTTTACATCAATAGCCGTCAATATCAATCCTCATCTTAATTCATTCTCATCTGAAAGTTGTAAATTCTTGGTTATCTGCACGAACCCTGGCTAGCAATTTGAATCAGCAATACAAAATTGGGTTTAATCATTTATTTACTAAATACCTAACTAAACACACAGAATTACACATACACAGAATGAATCATACCTTGATTACAAATTACGTCATAAAGGGAAACGTCCCTAGCGGACGGAACAGATATGATAGCTGGTTACACAAAGGAAAAGGGCTGGGTTTGAGTGAAAGAGCGGGAAGACTGAAGGACAAAGGGCGAAGCTGTGCTATCGTAAATACAGTATCTTGTGCATTCTAAATTACCGCCCATTTGGAAAAGGAAAATGCAATAAATATTTCCTCTGAGCTGCGCTTTGGTAGGTTGGTGGTAGATGGAAGGCCATATTGCCAAACTGAATCCTTTGAAGAAAGTCTCTGGTTGTCAATTGGATATGTTGTTGTAACATCGTTGTGTGATATACAGCATACTCTGTCTGTTCCTTCCTAACCCTCGTTTGCATCTGCTGTTGCTAACTCAATGGCTAGGAGTATCATTTCTGTAGTGAATAAGAGTTCAAAGTTCATACCATTCGCAACCAAAGCTCACGCTGATGTTGGCTTCATTCTGTAGTTATTATATGAACCATTCTGACATAGGACCGTCGTCCTCAAGGCCTCGGAACAGGAGGTTATATTGTCGTCAAAGGCTTATATAGGAAGGGAGAGGAGGGTGTGTTTGAAAAGTTTTATAGCCCATAGCCCATGTCCCTTCACAGAGACGGCCACTGAGTGAGCAGCCCTATATTATGAAAACCCAAATTTCACATTTTAGAAGCTAAAATCACATTTCATCCAATCACGTATTATTTCATAATCAAACATTTAAATTGAACAATAATTCCATGTGTATTACATTTTTACATTACATTTAAGTCATTTGGCAGACGCTCTTATCCAGAGCGACTTACAAATTGGTGAATTCACCTTATGACATCCAGTGGAACAGCCACTTTACAATAGTGCATCTAAATCATTTAAGGGGGGTGAGAAGGATTACTTTATCCTATCCTAGGTATTCCTTAAAGAGGTGGGGTTTCAGGTGTCTCCGGAAGGTGGTGATTGACTCCGCTGTCCTGGCGTCGTGAGGGAGTTTGTTCCACCATTGGGGGGCCAGAGCAGCGAACAGTTTTGACTGGGCTGAGCGGGAACTGTACTTCCTCAGTGGTAGGGAGGCGAGCAGGCCAGAGGTGGATGAACGCAGTGTCCTTGTGTATCCGGTAACTCTGATGTGTAGACTTTCCACTGTAGAGTTTATGTCATCTTATCATTGATGAGTATGTCTCAGATGACAACCGAACTGACATCATATTCATTAAGTACCACTGCATATGTTCAATTGGTCGGATTAACAGAATATAGTTAATTTCCCCCCACCTTCTGATGTTCCCAGAATCTCTATGTTAACCAAGGGTTTTGCAAATGTAACCTCAGTAGGGTAGAGAGAGGAAAAAGGGGGGAAGATGTATTTTAAACTGTCAAAAAACCTACCCCCAGGCCAACGTCATGACAAAGGGCAATGGGTTCTATAACCATAAAGGGCAATGGGTTCTATAACCATAAAGGGCAATGGGTTCTATAACCATAAAGGGCAATGGGTTCTATAACCATAAAGGGCAATGGGTTCTATAACCATAAAGGGCAATGGGTTCTATAACCATAAAGGGTAATGGGTTCTATAACCATAAAGGGCAATTTCTCTCTCTGTTTCTCTCTCTGTTTCTCTCTCTGTTTCTCTCTCTGTTTCTCACTCTGTTTCTCTCTGTTTCTCTCTGTTTCTCTGTTTCTCTCTATGTTTCTCTGTGTTTCTCCTTGTTTCTCTCTCTGTTTTCCCTGTTTATCTCTCTGTTTCTCCCTGTTTCTCTCATTTTCTCTGTTTCTCCCTGTTTCTCTGTGTTTCTCCCTGTTTCTCTCTCTGTTTTCCATGTTTCTCTCTGTGTTTCTCTGTTTCTCCCTGTTTCTCTCTGTTTCTCTCTCCGTTTTTCTGTTTCTCTCATTTTCTTTCAGTTTCTCCCTGTTTCTCTCTCTGTTTCTCTCTGTTTCTCTCTCTGTTTTCCCTGTTTCTCTCTCCATTTCTCTCTGTTTCTGTTTCTCCCTGTTTCTGTTTCTCCCTCTGTTTCTCTCTGTTTCTCTCTCTGTTACTCTCTCTGTTTCTCTCTCTGTTTCTCCCTGTTTCTCTCTGTTTCTCTCTCTGTTACTCTCTGTTTCTCCCTGTTTCTCTCTCTGTTTCTCTCTCTGTTTCTCTCCATTTCTCTCTTTTTCTCTCTATGTTTCTCTGTGTTTCTCCTTGTTTCTCTCTCTGTTTATCCCTGTTTCTCTCATTTTCTCTGTTTCTCCCTGTTTCTCTGTGTTTCTCCCTGTTTCTCTCTCTGTTTTCCCTGTTTCTCTCTCTGTTTCTCTGTTTCTCCCTGTTTCTCTCTGTTTCTCTCTCCATTTTTCTGTTTCTCTCATTTTCTCTGTTTCTCCCTGTTTCTCTGTGTTTCTCCCTGTTTCTCTCTCTGTTTTCCCTGTTTCTCTCTCTGTTTCTCCCTGTTTCTCTCTCTCTTTCTCTGTTTCTCTCTGTTTCTCTCTCCATTTCTCTCTGTTTCTGTTTCTCCCTGTTTCTGTTTCTCTCTGTTTCTCCCTCTGTTTCTCTCTCTGTTTCTCTCTGGTTCTCTCTCTGTTTCTCTCTCTGTCTCTCTCTCTGTTCTCTCTGTTTCTCCCTGTTTCTCTCTCCGTTTCTCTCTCTGTTTCTCTCGACAGATTGTTTTCCTGTGACTGACTTTTCTCACCTATCTCTGTGTGTGTGTGTGTGTGTGTGTGTGTGTGTGTGTGTGTGTGTGTGTGTGTGTGTGTGTGTGTGTGTGTGTGTGTGTGTGCGTGCACTGGAGTGATAGATGAGTGCTTGGACCCTGAGCCTGTCTTACTGGCTAACTAGTAGTTACATCATCATTCCTCAGACAGGGATGAATAGTTGTTTTGTGCTTACGGTGAAATATGTTGTATATCGCAGATCAACCAATAACAAGTCTGTTTGTCCTTCCCTTCAATACAGTTGTATATTGTTCATGTTTCTTCACCCAAATCCCTCCCCCTAACACCCCCTTGTCATCCGCCATCTCTCCTAGCTGCCACCCCCCCTTCCTTCTCTCCTCTCTTCCTTGTCACAGGGAGAGTGCCATTATAGACCATTAAGGTCCCAGTCCTGATAGACAGAGTGACAGGAGAGGAGGAGAGGAGAGGAGGGGAGGAGGAGGGAAGGGGAGGAGGATGCGACGGGAGGGGAGGAGGAGGACAGGGGAGAGGAGGAGAAGAGGAGGATAGGGGGAGAGGGGGAGGAGAGGAGGAGGAGAGGAGGAGGGGGGAAGAGGAGTTGTGATGGACATAATGTTGAGTTGTGTAGGTTTTTGGCTTCCCATTGGTTCTGGTAACAAAGTCATACTTTTTAAAATGTTCTGAGAAAGGAAAGCTTCCCATTTGAATGGAACATTTCGCCTCTTCTGTTGCAGGGAGTTTACCATGTTTCTGTGATCGTTGCAGCAGGGAGTTTACCATGTTTCTGTGAGCGTTGCAGGGAGGTTACCATGTTTCGGTGAGCGTTGCAGGGAGGTTACCATGTTTCTGTGAGCGTTGCAGCAGGGAGGTTACCATGTTTCCGTGAGCGTTGCAGGGAGGTTACCATGCTTCCGTGAGCGTTGCAGGGAGGTTACCATGTTTCCGTGAGCGTTGCAGGGAGGTTACTATGTTTCTGTGAGCGTTGCAGGGAGGTTACCATGTTTCTGTGAGCGTTTTCCTGGGAGGTTTTATTAACGTTCTGAGAACGGGAAATGATAGATGATTTATTTTGACAAGGTGTTTGAAGAAGACTTTTAGTAATACTGCTAGCTTAGTTTGGATAAACAGTGTTGAACGCCACGCACAGATAGGACACAGAGCTTTTAATTTGCATAGGCATTATTCATGCGAACACAATTCCTTTTTTATTGTGAAACGGCATCAGTGAGATTCAAACTTAATTATCTTCTGTTCTTTAGTCCTCCACCAGGACTAGTCTGTTCAAACATACACCATCTCATAGGAAACAGACACCATCTCATAGGAAACAGACACCATGTCAAAGGAAACAGACACCATTTCAAAGGAAACAGACACCATCTCATAGGAAACAGACACCATGTCAAAGGAAACAGACACCATGTCAAAGGAAACAGACACCATGTCAAAGGAAACAGACACCATTTCAAAGTAAACAGACACAATTTCAAAGGAAACAGACACAATTTCAAAGGAAACAGACACAATTTCAAAGGAAACATACACCATTTCAAAGGGGACATACACCATTTCAAAGGGGACATACACCATTTTAAAGAAACATACACACTTTCAAAGGAAACAGACACAATTTCAAAGGGGACATACACCATTTCAAAGGAAACAGACACAATTTCAAAGGAAACATACGCCATTCCAAAGGGAACAGATACAATTTCAAAGGAAACAGAGACAATTTCAAAACAAACAGACACCATTTCAAAGGAAACAGACACCATTTCAAAGGGAACAAACACCATTTCAAAGGGAACAAACATACACCATTTCAAAGGGGACATACACCATATCAAAGGAAACAGACACAATTTCAAAGGAAACAAACACAATTTCAAAGGAAACAGACACCATTTCAAATGAAACAGACACCATTTCAAAGGAAACAAACACAATTTCAAAGGAAACATACACCATTTCAAATGAAACATACACCATTTCAAAGGAAACAAACAGACACAATTTCAAAGGAAACAGACACCATTTCAAAGGGAACATACACCATTTCAAAGGAAACAAACATACACAATTTCAAAGGAAACAGACACAATTTCAAAGGAAACAGACACCATGTCAAAGGGAACAGACACAATTTCAAAGGAAACAGACACAATTTCAAAGGAAACATACACCATTTCAAAGGAAACAAACAGACACAATTTCAAAGGAAACAGACACCATTTCAAAGGGAACATACACCATTTCAAAGGAAACAAACAGACACAATTTCAAAGGAAACAGACACAATTTCAAAGGAAACAGACACCATGTCAAAGGGAACAGACACAATTTCAAAGGAAACAGACACAATTTCAAAGGAAACAGACACCATTTTAAAGAAACAGACACATTTTCAAAGGGTGCATACACCATTTCAAAGGGGACATACACCATTTCAAAGGGGACATACACAATTTCAAAGGAAACAAACAGACACTATTTCAAAGGAAACAGACAGACACCATTTCAAAGGAAACAGACACCATTTCAAAGGAAACAGACAGACACCATTTCAAAGGAAACAAACAGACACTATTTCAAAGGAAACAGACACCATTTCAAAGGGAACAAACATACACCATTTCAAAGGGGACATACACCATATCAAAGGAAACAGACACCATTTCAAAGGAAACAGACGCCATTTCAAAGGAAACATACACCATTTCAAAGGAAAAAGACACCATTTCAAAGGGAACATACACCATTTCAAAGGGGACATACACCATTTCAAAGGGAACAGACACCATTTTAAAGAAACAGACACAATTTCAAAGGAAACAGACACCATTTCAAATGAAACATACACCATTTCAAAGGAAACAAACAGACACAATTTCAAAGGAAACAGACACCATTTCAAAGGAAACAGACACCATGTCAAAGGGAACAGACACAATTTCAAAGGAAACAGACACAATTTCAAAGGAAACAGACACCATGTCAAAGGGAACAGACACAATTTCAAAGGAAACAGACACAATTTCAAAGGAAACAGACACAATTTCAAAGGAAACAGACACCATTTCAAAGGAAACAGACACCATTTTAAAGAAACAGACACCATTTCAAAGGGAACATACACCATTTCAAAGGAAACAAACAGACACAATTTCAAAGGAAACAGACACCATTTCAAAGGGAACAGACACCATGTCAAAGGAAACAAACAGACACCATTTCAAAGGAAACAGACACCATTTCAAAGGAAACAGACACCATGTCAAAGGAAACAGACACCATTTCAAAGGGGACATACACCATTTCAAAGGAAACAGACACCATTTCAAAGGAAACAGACACAATTTCAAAGGGAACAGACACCATGTCAAAGGAAACAAACAGACACCATTTCAAAGGAAACAGACACCATTTCAAAGGAAACAGACACCATGTCAAAGGAAACAGACACCATTTCAAAGGGGACATACACCATTTCAAAGGAAACAGACACCATTTCAAAGGAAACAGACACAATTTCAAAGGAAACAGACACCATTTCAAAGGAAACAGACACCATTTTAAAGGAAACAGACATACACAATTTCAAAGGAAACAGTCACCATTTCAAAGGAAACAAACAGACACCATTTCAAAGGGAACCAACACCATTTCAAAGGAAACAAATTGACACCATTTCAAAGGAACCGACCCCATTTCAAAGGAAACAAACAGACAACAGACACCATTTCAAAGTAAACAGACACCATCATTTCAAAGGGAACCGACACCATTTCAAAGGAAACAAACACCATTTCATACACCATTTCAAAGGGAACCGACACCATTTCAAAGGAAACAAACAGACAACAGACACCATTTCAAAGGAAACAAAAACTCATTAATATTAGTGGGTGCGGCCAACACACTTGAACCCTTTACAAGATTAAAGAAAGAGATGTTTTGTTTAACTTGAGAATAGAAATTGTATGTTTTAAATATCTATCTTAGAACATTTTTTGAACGTTACTAATGTTTTCTTGGGGGTTTTCTGGGACGTTTTCTTACTGTTCTGAGAAAATGACTTTAAAATTAACCATGAGATAACCTTTAGGAATCGTTATGCTGAAGTACTGAAATTTTCACCTAAAGAAACATGGTTCTCAGAACGTTATATGCCAGCTGGGAGAAGTGTGCAGTGAGAAGTTTGGGTGATTCATATTTGGGGTAAAGATAATGAGGGAGGTATGTTGATAACTGATTTGAGGTAATGGTAAGGGAAGGACATAAAGCTGATTTGGGGAGAGTTGGGAACAGGAGCTGATTTGGAGAGAGTTGGGAACAGCAGCTGATTTGGGGAGAGTTGGGAACAGCAGCTGATTTGGGGAGAGTTAGGAACATCAGCTGATTTGGGGAGAGTTACAAACAGCAGCTGATTTGGGGAGAGTTGGGAACAGCAGCTGATTTGAGGAGAGTTACGAACAGCAGCTGATTTGGGAAGAGTTGGGAACAGCAGCTGATTTGGGGAGAGTTAGGAACAGCAGCTGATTTGGGGAGAGTTGGGAACAGCAGTTGATTTGGGGAGAGTTACGAACAGCAGCTGATTTGGGAAGAGTTGGGAACATCAGCTGATTTGGGGAGAGTTAGGAATAGCAGCTGATTTGAAGAGAGTTAGGAACAGCAGCTGATTTGGGAAGAGTTGGGAACAGCAGCTGATTTGGGGAGAGTTGGGAACAGCAGCTGATTTGAAGAGAGTTACGAACAGCAGCTGATTTGGGAAGAGTTACGAACAGCAGCTGATTTGGGAAGAGTTGTGAACAGCAGCTGATTTGGGGAGAGTTAGGAACAGCAGCTGATTTGGGGAGAGTTGGGAACAGCAGCTGATTTGGCAGACAACAGCTGTCTAATAGCTCCCGCTCTGAGGAAGAGGAGGAGGAGGTGATGGTTGGGGGGATGTTAGGGATCTGATTTAGGGAGAGAAGCTGACCAGACAGAACTCACACAACAGCTGTGGAACAACATTGCCTCTGTACTGAGGGGATATGAGTGAGTTCCTAAAGTAGGACAGGAGAACATGGAGTAGAGCAATCCTCAACTAGCCTACAGACCTGAAACTTCACTGGATCAAAACTGCTGACAAAGGAATGGTTGGTACAGGGACATGTGTGTGTGTGTGTGTGTGTGTGTGTGTGTGTGTGTGTGTGTGTGTGAATGTGTGTGTGTGTGTGTGTGTGTGTGTGTGTGTGTTTGATCTGGCAAAGTGACACACACCCTTCACTGATGCTGTGTACACTCTTAGAAAAAAGGGTTCCAAAATGGTTATGGTGCTGACTTCATAGGAGAAATCTTTTTGGTTCCAGGTAGAACTCTTTTTGGTTCCAGATAGAACTCTTTTTGGTTCCAGATAGAACTCTTTTTGGTTCCAAGTAGAACTCTTTTTGGTTCCAGATAGAACTCTTTTTGGTTCCAAGTAGAACTCTTTTTGGTTCCTTGGTAGAACACTTTTTGGTTCCAGGTAGAATCAAAATGTGGTTCTTCAAAGTGGTTCTCCTATTGGATCTAGATAGCACATTTTGTCCCTCAGTACACACACTCATGCCTCTACACACACATCTATGTGAAGTATGTCTGTAACGTCACTGCTGTCTCAGTAACATGATCAATACACTGCTGTCTCAGTAACATGATCAATACACTGCTGTCTCAGTAACATGATCAATACACTGCTGTCTCAGTAACATGATCAATACACTGCTGTCTCAGTAACATGATCAATACACTGCTGTCTCAGTAACATGATCAATACACTGCTGTCTCAGTAACATGATCAATACACTGCTGTCTCAGTAACATGATCAATACACTGCTGTCTCAGTAACGTGATCAATACACTGCTGTCTCAGTAACATGTGATCAATACACTGCTGTCTCAGTAACATGATCAATACACTGCTGTCTCAGTAACATGTGATCAATACACTGCTGTCTCAGTAACATGATCAATACACTGCTTTCTCAGTAACATGTGATCAATACACTGCTGTCTCAGTAACATGATCAATACACTGCTGTCTCAGTAACGTGATCAATACACTGCTGTCTCAGTAACGTGATCAATACACTGCTGTCTCAGTAACGTGATCAATACACTGCTGTCTCAGTAACATGATCAATACACTGCTGTCTCAGTAACATGATCAATACACTGCTGTCTCAGTAACATGATCAATACACTGCTGTCTCAGTAACATGTGATCAATACACTGCTGTCTCAGTAACATGTGATCAATACACTGCTGTCTCAGTAACATGATCAATACACTGCTGTCTCAGTAACATGTGATCAATACACTGCTGTCTCAGTAACATGTGATCAATACACTGCTGTCTCAGTAACATGTGATCAATACACTGCTGTCTCAGTAACATGATCAATACACTGCCGTCTCAGTAACATGATCAATACACTGCTGTCTCAGTAACATGATCAATACACTGCTGTCTCAGTAACATGTGATCAATACACTGCTGTCTCAGTAACATGTGATCAATACACCGCTGTCTCAGTAACATGATCAATACACCGCTGTCTCAGTAACATGATCAATACGCTGCTGTCTCAGTAACATGATCAATACACTGCTGTCTCAGTAACATGATCAATACACTGCTGTCTCAGTAACATGATCAATACACTGCTGTCTCAGTAACATGATCAATACACTGCTGTCTCAGTAACATGATCAATACACTGCTGTCTTAGTAACATGTGATCATTTCACTGCTGTCTTGGGGGGTAGTGAAAAAGAGATGAAGAGAGATAGAAAGAGAGGAAGTGAGAGAGACAGAGAGGAAGTGAGAGAGACAGAGAGGAAGTGAAAGAGACAGAGAGGAAGTGAGAGAGACAGAGAAAGGGAGTGAGAGAGACAGAGAGGAAGTGAGAGAGACAGAGAGGAAGTGAAAGAGACAGAGAGGAAGTGAGAGACAGAGAAAGGGAGTGAGAGAGACAGAGAGGAAGTGAGAGAGAGGAAGTGAGAGAGACAGAGAGGAAGTGAGAGAGACAGAGAGGAAGTGAGAGAGACAGAGAGGAAGTGAGAGAGACAGAGAGGAAGTGAGAGAGACAGAGAGGAAGTGAGGGAGACAGAGAGGAAGTGAGAGAGAGTAAATGCATATGTAAGCCTACGTTCCACAATAAAGCTCTTTTTAATTTCCCCGTCAGAGCATTAGGCTTGTCTGTAATTGCTATGCCCCCGTGTGTGTGTGTGTGTGTGTCTGCTATCATGTCTCTATACTCCTCTGTTCTCTCTGAGGAAGTGTGTGTTCATTCTCTGTGAATGAACTCTATAACAGGTGATTCTCTCTCTCCCTAAAGCCTGTGTTAATGCCTGTTATTATGGCCGTGACTCCCCTGCTCCCTCATGAATATGGATGTTATCATGTTGACAAAGACAAATGGGGAGCTTATGCTAATGAGAGTGTTTTCATCCCGTCTGTGTGTGTGTGTGTGTGTGTGTGTGTGTGTGTGTGTGTGTGTGTGTGTGTGTGTGTGTGGGTGTGCTGGCTTTGTCGAGTCTTGTGGGGTGTGTCCTATTTCATTCATAATGTGTGTCCCAAATGTCTCTCTATTCCCTATATAGTGCACTACTTTTGCCCAGAGCCCTATGGCACTCTATTCCCTATATAGTGCACTACTTTAGACCAGAGCCCTATGGAACCCTATCCCCTATATAGTGTGTGTGCTGTCTAGTCTTGTAGATCCTATTTCATTCAAAGTTTATGTCCCAAATGTCTCTCTATTTTTTTATTTTATTTTTTCATTTCACCTTTATTTAACCAGGTAGGCTAGTTGAGAACAAGTTCTCATTTGCAACTGCGACCTGGCCAAGATAAAGCATAGCAGTGTAAACAGACAACACAGAGTTACACATGGAGTAAACAATGAACAAGTCAATAACACAGTAGAAAAAAAGAGAGTCTATATACATTGTGTGCAAAAGGCATGAGGAGGTAGGCGTATAATTACAATTTTGCAGATTAACACTGGAGTGATAAATGAGGAAGTGGTCATGTACAGGTAGAGATATTGGTGTGCAAAAGAGCAGAAAAGTAAATAAAAATAAATTGGGTGGGCTATTTAACGATAGGCTATGTACAGCTGCAGCGATCGGTTAGCTGCTCAGATAGCAGATGTTTGAACTTGGTGAGGGAGATAAAAGTCTCCAACTTCAGTGATTTTTGCAATTCATTCCAGTCACAGGCAGCAGAGAACTGGAACGAAAGGCGGCCAAATGAGGTGTTGGCTTTAGGGATGATCAGTGAGATACACCTGCTGGAGCGCGTGCTACGGATGGGTGTTGCCATCGTGACCAGTGAACTGAGATAAGGAGGAGCTTTACCTAGCATGGCCTTGTAGACGACCTGGAGCCAGTGGGTCTTGCGACGAATATGTAGCGAGGGCCAGCCGACTAGAGCATACAAGTCGCTGTGGTGGGTAGTATAAGGTGCTTTAGTGACAAAACAGATGGCACTGTGATAAACTGCATCCAGTTTGCTGAGAAGAGTGTTGGAAGCAATTTTGTAGATGACATCGCCGAAGTCGAGGATCGGTAGGATAGTCAATTTTACTAGGGTAAGTTTGGCGGCGTGTGTGAAGGAGGCTTTGTTGCGGAATAGAAAGCCGACTCTAGATTTGATTTTCGATTGGAGATGTTTGATATGAGTCTGGAAGGAGAGTTTACAGTCTAGCCAGACACCTAGGTACTTATAGATGTCCACATATTCAAGGTCGGAACCATCCAGGGTGGTGATGCTAGTCAGGCGTGTGGGTGCAGGCAGCGAACGGTTGAAAAGCATGGATTTGGTTTTACTAGCGTTTAAGAGCAGTTGGAGGCCACGGAAGGAGTGTTGTATGGCATTGAAGCTTGTTTGGAGGTTAGATAGCACAGTGTCCAAGGACGGGCCGGAAGTATATAGAATGGTGTCGTCTGCGTAGAGGTGGATCAGGGAATCGGCCGCAGCAAGAGCAACATCATTGATATATACAGAGAAAAGAGTCGGCCCGAGAATTGAACCCTGTGGCACCCCCATAGAGACTGCCAGAGGACCGGACAGCATGCCCTCCAATTTGACACACTGCACTCTGTCTGCAAAGTAGTTGGTGAACCAGTCAAGGCAGTCATCAGAAAAACCGAGGCTACTGAGTCTGCCGATAAGAATATGGTGATTGACAGAGTCGAAAGCCTTGGCAAGGTCGATGAAGACAGCTGCACAGTACTGTCTTTTATCGATGGCCGTTATGATGTCGTTTAGTACCTTGAGCGTGGCTGAGGTGCACCCGTGACCGGCTCGGAAACCCGATTGCACAGCGGAGAAGGTACGGTGTGATTCGAGATGGTCAGTGACCTGTTCGTTGACTTGGCTTTCGAAGACCTTAGATAGGTAGGGCAGGATGGATATAGGTCTGTAACAGTTTGGGTCCAGGGTGTCTCCCCCTTTGAAGAGGGGGATGACTGCGGCAGCTTTCCAATCCTTGGGGATCTCAGACGATATGAAAGAGAGGTTGAACAGGCTGGTAATAGGGGTTGCGACAATGGCGGCGGATAGTTTCAGAATTCCCTATATAGTGCACTACTTTTGTCCAGAGCCCTATGGCACCCTATTCCCTATATAGTGCAGTACTTTAGACCAGAGCCCTATGGCACCCTATACCATATATAGTGCACTACTTTAGACCAGAGCCCTATGGCACCCTATTCCCTATATAGTGCACTACTTTTGTCCAGAGCCCTATGGCACCCTATTCCCTATATAGTGCACTACTTTAGACCAGAGCCCTATGGCACCCTATTCCCTATATAGTGCAGTACTTTAGACCAGAGCCCTATGGCACCCTATACCATATATAGTGCACTACTTTAGACCAGAGCCCTATGGCACCCTATTCCCTATATAGTGCAGTACTTTAGACCAGAGCCCTATGGCACCCTATACCATATATAGTGCACTACTTTAGACCAGAGCCCTATGGGCCCTTGTGAAAAGTAGTGCACTATATAGGAATATGATGCCATTATGGAATGCATCCTACGATCGCATCCGATATATTTCATTCAGTTACGTGGAAATTCCCTTTGTGAAGCATACAAATCCATAAACAACAACACAGTACATTCAATCTGGAAAACACTGGAAACAGAATCATTAATGCCAACATCGTCATTCAGTCTCTGTGTCCTTCTGTCCCACAGAGTATTGGACCCACAGTGTATTGGACCCACAGTGTATTGGACCCACAGTGTATTGGACCCACAGTGTATTGGACCCACAGTGTATTGGACCCACAGTGCATTGGACCCACAGTGTATTGGACCCACAGAGTATTGGACCCACAGTGTATTGGACCCACAGTGTATTGGACCCGCAGTGTATTGGACTCACAGTGTATTGGCACTGTCATGTATTGGACCCACAGTGTATTGGACCCACAGTGTATTGGACCCACAGTGCATTTGACCCACAGTGTATTGGACCCGCAGTGTATTGGACTCACAGTGTATTGGCACTGTCGTGTATTGGACCTGCCGTGTATTGGACCCACAGTGTATTGGACCCACAGAGTATTGGACCCACAGTGTATTGGACCCGCAGTGTATTGGACCCGCAGTGTATTGGACCCGCAGTGTATTGGACCCACAGTGCATTGGACCCACAGTGCATTGGACCCACAGTGTATTGGACCCACAGTGTATTGGACCCACAATGTATTGGACCCACAGTGCATTGGACCCACAGTGCATTGGACCCACAGTGCATTGGACCCACAGTGTATTGGACCCACAGTGTATTGGACCCACAATGTATTGGACCCACAGTGTATTGGACCCACAGTGCATTGGACCCACAGTGCATTGGACCCACAGTGTATTGGACCCACAGTGCATTGGACCCACAGTGTATTGGACCCGCAGTGTATTGGACCCGCAGTGTATTGGACCCGCAGTGTATTAGACCCGCAGTGTATTGGACCCGCAGTGTATTGGACCCGCAGTGTATTGGACCCGCAGTGTATTGGACCCGCAGTGTATATGACCCGCAGTGTATTGCACCCGCAGTGTATTAGACCCGCAGTGTATTGGACCCGCAGTGTATTGGACCCACAGTGCATTGGACCCACAGTGCATTGGACCCACAGTGTATTGGACCCACAGTGTATTGGACCCACAATGTATTGGACCCACAGTGCATTGGACCCACAGTGCATTGGACCCACAGTGCATTGGACCCACAGTGTATTGGACCCACAGTGTATTGGACCCACAATGTATTGGACCCACAGTGTATTGGACCCACAGTGCATTGGACCCACAGTGCATTGGACCCACAGTGTATTGGACCCACAGTGCATTGGACCCACAGTGTATTGGACCCGCAGTGTATTGGACCCGCAGTGTATTGGACCCGCAGTGTATTAGACCCGCAGTGTATTGGACCCGCAGTGTATTGGACCCGCAGTGTATTGGACCCGCAGTGTATTGGACCCACAGTGTATATGACCCACAGTATATTGCACCCGCAGTGTATTAGACCCGCAGTGTATTGGACCCGCAGTGTATTGGACCCACAGTGTATTAGACCCACAGTGTATTGGACCCACAGTGTATTGGACCCACAGTGTATTGGACCCACAGTGTATTGGACCCGCAGTGTATTGGACCCGCAGTGTATTGGACCCACAGTGTATTGGACCCACAGTGTATTGGACCCGCAGTGTATTGGACCCGCAGTGTATTGGACCCGCAGTGTATTGGACCCACAGTGTATTGGACCCACAGTGTATTGGACCCACAGTGTATTGGACCCACAGTGTATTGGACCCACAGTGTATTGGACCTATGTCCTCCCTGATGGAAAGAAGCTCATCCTTTTCCTATTTTTACTAAAACATCGGGACCCTCAATCTCCTTCTAGAGGGCAGCTTTTCAAAACATCGGGCCAGAGTGTGTGTGGTTTGTTTCCCGGGGACAACCAATATGTAGAATGTATGCAAGCATGACTAAGTTTCATTAGATAAAATCATCTGTTTAATTATTATTATAATACTGACAGCCCACTGTACAAGAAGCCAAACATCAGCATGCTCTCCATATGTCTGGTGTATTAGACAGTATTCTGGTCTGATCATGCAGTTGTCTCAGTCTGGTGTAATAGTTAGACAGTATTCTGGTCTGATCATGCAGTTGTCTCAGTCTGGTGTAATAGTTAGACAGTATTCTGGTATCAAATCAAAATCAAATTGTATTTGTCACATACACATGGTTAGCAGATGTTAATGCGAGTGTAGCGAAATGCTTGTGCTTCTAGTTCCGACAAGGCAGTACTAACCAACAAGTAATCTAGCTAACAATTCCTAAACTACTGTCTTATACACAGTGTAAGGGGATAAAGAATATGCACATAAGGATATATGAACGAGTGATGGTAAGGGAAGGTATTGACATTCAGTTGTCTCAGTCTGGTGTATAAGACAGTATTCTGGTCTGATGCAAAGCTATTTATTTACCTGGCTGGGGTAGAGGGTGGGAAAATAGTACATTTTTAAACAGTGTTTTGAAATAATGTATTGTAATAACATTGTGCTTGTTACCGCGAGACATTGTGTAGTTCCACACACTACAAAGGGTTAAGGTTGTGAGAAAAGCGGGAGACAGACAGATGGGTAGGGAGACAGACAGGCAGGCAGGGAGGCAGACAGGCAGGTAGGGAGACAGAAAGGCAGGCAGGGAGTTAGACAGGCAGAGAGGTAGGGTGACAGACAGGCAGGCATGGCGACAGACAGACAGACTGATAGGGAGACAGACAGACAGACAGACAGGTAGAGTGACAGGCAGGTAGGGAGACAGACAGGTAGGGAGACAGGCAGGTAGGGAGACAGACAGACAGACAGGTAGGGAGACAGGCAGACAGGTAGGGAGACAGACAGGCAGGCAGGGAGACAGACATACGCGTAGGGAGACAGACAGGCGGGCAGGGAGATAGGCAGACAGTTAGGGAGACAGACATGTAGTGAGACAGACAGGCAGGGAGGCAGACAGGTAGGGAGACAGACAGACAGGCAGGGAGACGGACAGGCAGGCAGGGAGACAGACATACGCGTAGGGAGACAGACAGGCGGGCAGGGAGATAGGCAGACAGTTAGGGAGACAGACAGGCAGGGAGACAGACATGCAGACAGGCAGGGAGAAAGACAGGCAGGCAGGGAGTCAGGCAGGTAAGGAGACAGACAGACAGGCAGGGAGACAGACAGGCAGGGAGACAGGCAGGCAGGGAGACAGGCAGGCAGGGAGACAGGCAGGCAGGGAGACAGACAGACGGGTAGGGAGACATACAGTCAGGCAGGGAGACAGACAGACGGGTAGGGAGACAGACAGACGGGTAGGGAGGCAGGCAGGTAGGGAGACAGACAGGCAGGCAGGGAGACAGACAGGCAGGCAGGGAGATAGGCAGACAGGTAGGGAAACAGGCAGACAGGTAGGGAGACAGGCTGACAGGCAGGGAGACAGACATGCAGACAGGCAGGCAGACATGCAGACAGGCAGGGAGACAGACAGACATACAGACAGATAGGGAGACAGATAGATAGGTAGAGAGACAGGCAGGTAGTGAGACAGACATGCAGGGAGGCAGACAGGTAGGGAGACAGACAGACAGGCAGGGAGACAGACAAACACACGTAGGGAGACAGACAGGCGGGCAGGGAGACATACAGACAGGTAGGGAGACAGACATGCAGACAGGCAGGGAGACAGACATGCAGACAGGCAGGGAGAAAGACAGGCAGGCAAGGAGACACGCAGGTAAGGAGACAGACATACAGGCAGGGAGACAGACAGGCAGTGAGAGAGGCAGGCAGGGAGCCAGACAGACGGGTAGGGAAACAGACAGGCAGGCAGGGAGACAGACAGACGGGTAGGGAGACAGACAGACGGGTAGGGAGACAGGCAGGTAGGGAGACAGGCAGGCAGCCAGGGAGCCAGACAGTCATACAGGTAGGGAGACAGACAGACATGCAGGCAGGGAGACAGACATGCAGGCAGGGAGACAGGCAGACAGGTAGGGAGACAGGCAGACGGGTAGGGAGACAGGCAGGTAGGCAGGGATACAGACAGACGAGTAGGGAGACAGACATGCGTTCAGGGAGATAGGCAGAAGGGTCGGGAGACAGACAGGCAGGGAGAAAGACATGCAGACAGGTAGTGAGACAGACAGGCAGGGAGGGAGACAGACAGATGGGTAGGGAGACAGACTGGCAGGGAGGCAGACAGGCAGGTAGGGAGACAGAAAGGCAGGCAGGGAGTCAGACAAGCAGACAGGTAGGGAGACAGACAGGCAGGCAGGGAGACAGACAGACAGGCAGGCAGGGAGACAGGCAGGTAGGGAGACAGGCAGACAGGCATGGAGACAGACAGACAGACAGACTGATAGGGAGACAGACAGACAGGTAGAGTGACAGGCAGGTAGGGAGACATACAGACAGGTAGGGAGACAGGCAGACGGGTAGGGAGACAGGCAGACGGGTAGGGAGACAGGCAGGTAGGGAGACAGACAGGCATACAGGCAGGGAGAAAGGCAGGCAGTGAGACAGGCAGGTAAGGAGACAGACAGACAGGCAGGGAGCCAGACAGGCAGGGAGACAAGCAGGCAGGGAGCCAGACAGACGGGTAGGGAGACAGACAGACGGGTAGGGAGACAGACAGACGGGTAGGGAGACAGACAGGCAGCCAGGGAGCCAGACAGGCAGACAGGTAGGGAGACAGACATGCAGGCAGGGAGACAGACAGACGGGTAGGGAGACAGGCAGGTAGGGAGACAGACAGGCAGCCAGGGAGCCAGACAGGCAGACAGGTAGGGAGACAGACAGGCAGGCAGGGAGACAGACAGGCAGGCAGGGAGACAGGCAGACAGGTAGGGAGACAGACATACAGGTAGGGGGACAGGCAGACAGGTAGGGAGACAGACAGGTAGGCAGGGAGACAGGCAGAAAGGTAGGGAGACAGGCAGACGGGTAGGGAGACAGGCAGGTAGGCAGGGAGACAGACAGACGAGTAGGGAGACAGACATGCGTTCAGGGAGATAGGCAGAAGGGTCGGGAGACAGACAGGCAGGGAGAAAGACATGCAGACAGGTAGTGAGACAGACAGGCAGGGAGGGAGACAGACAGATGGGTAGGGAGACAGACTGGCAGGGAGGCAGACAGGCAGGTAGGGAGACAGAAAGGCAGGCAGGGAGTCAGACAAGCAGACAGGTAGGGAGACAGACAGGCAGGCAGGGAGACAGACAGACAGGCAGGCAGGGAGACAGGCAGGTAGGGAGACAGGCAGACAGGCATGGAGACAGACAGACAGACAGACTGATAGGGAGACAGACAGACAGGTAGAGTGACAGGCAGGTAGGGAGACATACAGACAGGTAGGGAGACAGGCAGACGGGTAGGGAGACAGGCAGACGGGTAGGGAGACAGGCAGGTAGGGAGACAGACAGGCATACAGGCAGGGAGAAAGGCAGGCAGTGAGACAGGCAGGTAAGGAGACAGACAGACAGGCAGGGAGCCAGACAGGCAGGGAGACAAGCAGGCAGGGAGCCAGACAGACGGGTAGGGAGACAGACAGACGGGTAGGGAGACAGACAGGCAGCCAGGGAGCCAGACAGGCAGACAGGTAGGGAGACAGACATGCAGGCAGGGAGACAGACAGACGGGTAGGGAGACAGGCAGGTAGGGAGACAGACAGGCAGCCAGGGAGCCAGACAGGCAGACAGGTAGGGAGACAGACAGGCAGGCAGGGAGACAGACAGGCAGGCAGGGAGACAGGCAGACAGGTAGGGAGACAGACATACAGGTAGGGGGACAGGCAGACAGGTAGGGAGACAGACAGGTAGGCAGGGAGACAGACAGGCAGGCAGGGAGACAGGCAGACAGGTAGGGAGACAGACATACAGGTAGGGGGACAGGCAGACAGGTAGGGAGACAGACAGGTAGGCAGGGAGACAGGCAGAAAGGTAGGGAGACAGGCAGACGGGTAGGGAGACAGGCAGGTAGGCAGGGAGACAGACAGACGAGTAGGGAGACAGACATGCGTTCAGGGAGATAGGCAGAAGGGTCGGGAGACAGACAGGCAGGGAGAAAGACAGACAGATGGGTAGGGAGACAGACTGGCAGGGAGGCAGACAGGCAGGTAGGGAGACAGAAAGGCAGGCAGGGAGTCAGACAAGCAGACAGGTAGGGAGACAGACAGGCAGGCAGGGAGACAGACAGACAGGCAGGCAGGGAGACAGGCAGGTAGGGAGACAGGCAGACAGGCATGGAGACAGACAGACAGACTGATAGGGAGACAGACAGACAGGTAGAGTGACAGGCAGGTAGGGAGACATACAGACAGGTAGGGAGACAGGCAGACGGGTAGGGAGACAGGCAGACGGGTAGGGAGACAGGCAGGTAGGGAGACAGACAGGCATACAGGCAGGGAGAAAGGCAGGCAGTGAGACAGGCAGGTAAGGAGACAGACAGACAGGCAGGGAGCCAGACAGGCAGGGAGACAAGCAGGCAGGGAGCCAGACAGACGGGTAGGGAGACAGACAGACGGGTAGGGAGACAGACAGACGGGTAGGGAGACAGGCAGCCAGGGAGCCAGACAGGCAGACAGGTAGGGAGACAGACATGCAGGCAGGGAGACAGACAGACGGGTAGGGAGACAGGCAGGTAGGGAGACAGACAGGCAGCCAGGGAGCCAGACAGGCAGACAGGTAGGGAGACAGACAGGCAGGCAGGGAGACAGACAGGCAGGCAGGGAGACAGGCAGACAGGTAGGGAGACAGACATACAGGTAGGGAGACAGGCAGACAGGCAGGGATACAGACATGCAGACAGGCA
This sequence comes from Oncorhynchus masou masou, assembly GCF_036934945.1. Classification (NCBI taxonomy): domain Eukaryota; kingdom Metazoa; phylum Chordata; class Actinopteri; order Salmoniformes; family Salmonidae; genus Oncorhynchus; species Oncorhynchus masou. Next base: position 96,959,266 of record NC_088223.1, read on the forward strand.
GGGAGACAGACAGGCAGACAGGCAGGGAGACAGACAGGCATGCATGGAGACAGACATACATACAGATAGGGAGACAGACAGACAGGTAGAGAGACAGGCAGGTAGTGAGACAAACAGGCAGGGATGCAGACAGGTAGGGAGACAGACAGACAGGCAGGTAGACAGATAGACAGGCAGGCAGACAGGCAGGGAGACAGACAGATAGACAGGCAGAGAGACAGACAGACAGGTAGGCAGACAGACAGGCAGGGAGACAGACAGGCAGGGAGACAGACAGGCAGGTAGGGAGACAGGCAGGCAAAGAGAGACAGGCAGGCAAAGAGAGAGACAGACAGGTAGGGAGACAGACAGGCTATTGGTGCTATGTTGAAACAGCAGGCCCAGGGAGGTTGAAGACAGAGTGAAGGCACACAGTGTCACGCCCTGACCTTAGTTATCTTTGTTTTCTTTACAATTTTGGTTAGGTCAGTATGTGATAAGGGTGGTTTGTTTACTGTTTGTATTGTCTAGGGTTTTTTTTATGTCTAGGACGTTTTAAAGTCGAGGTGATTATATGTCTGTGGTTTCCTAGATTGGACATCAATCAAAGGCAGCTGTTTATCGTTGTCTCTGATTGGGGATTATATTTAGGTAGCCATATTCCTTGGGTAGTTTGTTGGGTTCTTATTCTGTATGTTCAGTTGCCTGTCTGCACTAGCCATAATAGCTTCACGGTTCGTTTTGTTGTTTTGTTAGTTTTGTTCAGTGTTCTTTCTTTAATTAAAAAAGTATGTACACTTACCACGCTGCTCCTTGATCTCCTCCTTACCACGCTGCTCCTTGGTCTCCTCCTTACCACGCTGCTCCTTGGTCTCCTCCTTACCACGCTGCTCTTTGGTCTCCTCCTTACCACGCTGCTCCTTGGTCTCCTCCTTACCACGCTGCTCCTTGGTCTCCTCCTTACCACGCTGCTCCTTGGTCTCCTCCTTACCACGCTGCTCCTTGGTCTCCTCCTTACCACGCTGCTCCTTGGTCTCCTCCTTACCACGCTGCTCTTTGGTCTCCTCCTTACCACACTGTTCCTTGGTCTCCTCCTTACCACGCTGCTCCTTGGTCTCACCCTTACCATGCTGTGGCTTGGTCTCCTCCTTACTACGCTGCTCCTTGGTCTCCTCCTTACCACGCTGCTCCTTGGTCTCCTTACCACGCTGCTCCTTGGTCTCCTCCTTACCACGCTGCTCCTTGGTCTCCTCCTTACCGCTCTGTGGCTTGGTCTCCTCCTTACCACGCTGCTCCTTGGTCTCCTCCTTACTACGCTGCTCCTTGGTCTCCTCCTTACCACGCTGTGGCTTGGTCTCCTCATTACCACGCTGCTCCTTGGTCTCCTCCTTACCACGCTGCTCCTTGGTCTCCTCCTTACTACGCTGCTCCTTGGTCTCACCCTTACCATGCTGTGGCTTGGTCTCCTCCTTACTACGCTGCTCCTTGGTCTCCTCCTTACCACGCTGCTCCTTGGTCTCCTTACCACGCTGCTCCTTGGTCTCCTCCATACCACGCTGCTCCTTGGTCTCCTCCTTACCACGCTGCTCCTTGGTCTCCTCCTTACCACGCTGTGGCTTGGTCTCCTCCTTAACACGCTGCTCCTTGGTCTCCTCCTTACCACGCTGCTCCTTGGTCTCCTCCCTACCACGCTGCACCTTGGTCTCCTCCATATAATGGACATTTTGTTTAATTTCTACTTGTTTTCACCTACTCACACACTTTTCCACACTTTTATTACCCAAACACCACATGTGTAATATAAATGTGTAGGTTGGTTCACAGTGTTAACTCAATGATAATGTGTTATTTTACATGTTCACAGAAAATGACACCAATGAGTCTCAGGTTGAATTTGTTTTATTTTAGTGAACATTGAAAATGAGTCCCACAGACCCGAACGAACACCACACAAGGGTTAACCCGTCTCCTCCCCTTCATCTTCACTGATTGAAGTGGATTTAACAAGTGACATCAATAAGGCATCATAGCTTTCACCTGGATTCACCTGGTCAGTCTATGTCATGGAAAGAGTGTTCTTAATGTTTAGTACACTCAGTAAATGTTAACACAAATGATCAGTCAACATTAAAACTTCTTCAGGCTACGTCCCTCTTTTCTCCACTTTCTGAATGATGTTCCCAAAGTAAACATCCTGTTACTCAGGCCCAGAAGCCAGGATATGCTTGGTATACTTGGTACCATATCAAAATCCAGCTCCCAGATCGCAGTTCCTATGGCTTCCACTAGATGGCAACAGTCTGTTCAAGGTTTCAGGATTGTTTATCCAAAATGAGGAATTATGAATTTTAGTACTGGGACTCGCACCTGCTAATATTGCTTTCCTATTGAACTTACTTATTTCCATATTAAATATTATTGTTTAATTACATTTTAGGGTAACTGAGGATAAAATAGAAATGTATTATGACATGTTTTAACACATTTTAGCGGTAGATTTTCAGATTTCTTTCTCTACATGTTGAACGAGTTGATAACTCAAATCGATGGCGCCAACTAAACAGACTTTTTGGGATATAAAGAACGATTTTATCTAACACAATGACACAACATGTTGTAGCTGAAACCCGTTGGATGACAAATCAGAGAAAGATTTTCAAAAACTAAGTGAATATTTAATCTCTATTTGTGAATTTATGAGACCTGTGCTTGTTGAAAAATATTTGTATGTGGGGCGCCGTCCTCAAGCAATCGCATGGCATAGTTTCACTGTAATAGCTACTGTAAATTGGATAATGCATTTAGATTAAGAATAATTTAAGCTTTTAACCAATATAAGACACTTGTATGTACCTATATGTTTAATATCCATCCTTTTTTTTGATTATTCATTTGAATTGCGCGCACTCCAATTTGACAGGAAGTTGTCGACAGGTGTCCCGCTGGCTCCACTAATGTCCTCACAGCCAGCCCGCTCCACTAGGGTCTCAGCCAGCTGGCTCCACTAGGGTCTCAGCCTGCTGGCTCCACTAGGGTCCTCTCAGCCTGCTGGCTCCACTAGTGTCCTCTCAGCCTGCTGGCTCCACTAGGGTCCTCTCAGCCAGCTGGCTCCACTAGGGTCCTCTCAGCCAGCTGGCTCCACTAGGGTCCTCTCAGCCTGCTGGCTCCACTAGGGTCCTCTCAGCCAGCTGGCTCCACTAGGGTCCTCTCAGCCAGCTGGCTCCACTAGTGTCCTCTCAGCCAGCTGGCTCCACTAGGGTCCTCTCAGCCTGCTGGCTCCACTAGGGTCCTCTCAGCCTGCTGGCTCCACTAGGGTCCTCTCAGCCTGCTGGCTCCACTAGGGTCCTCACAGCCTGCTGGCTCCACTAGGGTCCTCTCAGCCTGCTGGCTCCACTAGGGTCCTCTCAGCCTGCTGGCTCCACTAGGGTCCTCACAGCCTGCTGGCTCCACTAGGGTCCTCTCAGCCAGCTGGCTCCACTAGGGTCCTCTCAGCCTGCTGGCTCCACTAGGGCCCTCTCAGCCTGCTGGCTCCACTAGGGCCCTCTCAGCCTGCTGGCTCCACTAGGGCCCTCTCAGCCTGCTGGCTCCAATAGGGTCCTCTCAGCCAGCTGGCTCCACTAGGGCCCTCTCAGCCTGCTGGCTCCAATAGGGTCCTCTCAGCCAACTGGCTCCACTAGGGTCCTCTCAGCCTGCTGGCTCCACTAGGGTCCTCTCAGCCAGCTGGCTCCACTAGGGTCCTCTCAGCCAGCTGGCTCCACTAGGGTCCTCTCAGCCAGCTGGCTCCACTAGGGTCCTCTCAGCCAGCTGGCTCCACTAGGGTCCTCTCAGCCAGCTGGCTCCACTAGGGTCCTCTCAGCCTGCTGGCTCCACTAGGGTCCTCTCAGCCAACTGGCTCCACTAGGGTCCTCTCAGCCAGCTGGCTCCACTAGGGTCCTCTCAGCCAGCTGGCTCCACTAGGGTCCTCTCAGCCAGCTGGCTCCACTAGGGTCCTCTCAGCCTGCTGGCTCCACTAGGGTCCTCTCAGCCAGCTGGCTCCACTAGGGTCCTCTCAGCCTGCTGGCTCCACTAGGGTCCTCTCAGCCTGCTGGCTCCACTAGGGTCCTCTCAGCCTGCTGGCTCCACTAGTGTCCTCTCAGCCTGCTGGCTCCACTAGGGTCCTCTCAGCCAGCTGGCTCCACTAGGGTCCTCTCAGCCTGCTGGCTCCACTAGGGTCCTCTCAGCCAGCTGGCTCCACTAGGGTCCTCTCAGCCTGCTGGCTCCAATAGGGTCCTCTCAGCCTGCTGGCTCCACTAGGGTCCTCTCAGCCAGCTGGCTCCACTAGGGTCCTCTCAGCCAGCTGGCTCCACTAGGGTCCTCTCAGCCAGCTGGCTCCACTAGGGTCCTCTCAGCCAGCTGGCTCCACTAGGGTCCTCTCAGCCAGCTGGCTCCACTAGGGTCTCAGCCAGCTGGCTCCACTAGGGTCTCAGCCAGCTGGCTCCACTCAGGTCTCAGCCAGATGATTGCAATATTTAACCTAACAGGTACGGTAGCTTCTCAATACATTTGGCAGGAGGTTAGGATGTGCAACTCAGTTTCACCTCATTTTGTGGGCAGTGGGCACAAAGCCTGTCTTCTTTTTAATGATAGAGAGAGAGAGAGAGGAACAGAGAGAGAGAGGAACAGAGAGAGAGAGGAACAGAGAGAGAGAGGAACAGAGAGAGAGAGGAACAGAGAGAGAGGAACAGAGAGAGAGAGGAACAGAGAGAGAGAGGAACAGAGAGAGAGAGGAACAGAGAGAGAGAGGAACAGAAAGAGAGAGGCACAGAAAGAGAGAGGAACAGAGAGAGAGGAACAGAGAGAGAGGAACAGAGAGAGAGAGGCACAGAGAGAGAGAGGCACAGAGAGAGAGAGGAACAGAGAGAGAGGAACAGAGAGAGAGAGGAACAGAGAGAGAGAGGAACAGAGAGAGAGAGGAACAGAGAGAGAGAGGAACAGAGAGAGAGAGGAACAGAAAGAGAGAGGAACAGAAAGAGAGAGGCACAGAGAGAGAGGAACAGAGAGAGAGGAACAGAGAGAGAGAGGCACAGAGAGAGAGAGGCACAGAGAGAGAGAGGCACAGAGAGAGAGGAACAGAGAGAGAGAGGCACAGAGAGAGAGAGGCACAGAGAGAGAGAGGAACAGAGAGAGAGAGGAACAGAAAGAGAGAGGCACAGAGAGAGAGAGGAACAGAGAGAGAGGAACAGAGAGAGAGAGGAACAGAGAGAGAGAGGAACAGAGAGAGAGAGGAACAGAGAGAGAGAGGAACAGAGAGAGAGAGGAACAGAAAGAGAGAGGCACAGAGAGAGAGAGGAACAGAGAGAGAGGAACAGAGAGAGAGGAACAGAGAGAGAGGGGCACAGAGAGAGAGAGGCACAGAGAGAGAGAGGAACAGAGAGAGAGGAACAGAGAGAGAGAGGAACAGAGAGAGAGGAACAGAGAGAGAGAGGAACAGAGAGATAGAGGAACAGAGAGAGAGAGGAACAGAGAGAGAGAGGAACAGAGAGAGAGAGAGGAACAGAGAGAGAGAGAGATCCTCGGGGGGAGTCTATTAGTTCCAGATTCTGGGTAGACTTCCCAGACTGGATTAGACTGACACTCCAACACTCACACCCGCACACACACACACACACACACACACACACACACACACACACACACACACACACACACACACACACACACACACACACACACACACACCGTTTTAGATACTGATAATGTAATGTGATAGACGTGTTCTGGTTTGTTATCTGATAATCTTCTATGCATTGAACTGATGTTATTACACACATCACATTTTAACGATCTGATCATCTACATTAGAGATACATCTATTCATCTCGTCAAATTACATCTGGTCAAAAGTGAGATAAACATGTGTAATACACTTTTGATGGAAATGTTTACAAAATTTAACACAGTCTCATCTCCTATTCTGATGATATAGCGATGTCTTAACTGACAATATGAAACAGCCAACAGATAACAGAACACACACAAACATACACACACACACACTTCCCGAACACACACAGTACCCGAACACACACTCACATAGCATACATAATCATGAAATCCCCCTCAGACAGAACCAATCAATATCTGCTGGGACAATGAGATCCGTGATAAGCAGCCTCAACAGTAATCATTGACTGTGGCGTGTCAGGGATATATTTGTTATGCCTGTTTGCCCCTCATTACCTGATGTAATAGCTTAGCTAAACTTAGACCAGTCTGGTGATGTAATATATTATAATTCTATATCACCTTTAAGTCTGTAGCCATGGAAACCCAGTTTCAGTTTAAAACATTGTGTTTGAATCTGTGCATACATACGTTTGTGTTTGCGTGCCCTCTGCATGTATGAGTGTGTCTGTCTGTCTGTCTGTCTGTCTGTCTGTCTGTCTGTCTGTCTGTCTGTCTGTCTGTCTGTCTGTCTGTCTGTCTGTCTGTCTGTCTGTCTGTCTGTCTGTCTGTCTGTCTGTCTGTCTGTCTGTCTGTCTGTCTGTCTGTCTGTCTCCTTATTCTGTCGTACAGTGATCAGAGGAGTAGTATTGAAGAGCTGGGATCAGTCCCAGTCTGTCGTACATGTCGGTCCAGTAGTAGTAGTAAGTAGTAGTAAAAG